>NC_139344.1:176890584-176975584 GCF_055883805.1 Amblyomma maculatum | reverse complement strand
AAGAAATTATTTCGGCACAGTTATGCAATCCAGTGCTTGAAATATGTCAAGGTTCGAGGGGGCGAGCATGCTCCACCCGCTAGTAAGCAAACAAGTGCTGGGATTATGAGGGGCTTCGTCACGAGAGACATTGGGCTCTGGGCTTTCGATCGATCAATGTAATGATCACCTAATGATTGTTTTATCCAATGATGGTTATCTCATCGGCTTCCATTCTTACGGGCTGCTCGCTTCTTCCCTATCTATCCGGTAATACGTAGCAATGCTACATGAACATGAAGCAGAGCTGCAATATTTCTTTTTCGAGAACACGTGTTTTGTAAACTTTTGCGACCGACAGCACATTCTTCTTTGAGGGATACTTGTATCTTGACTGTGTAAGGTGCGAATAAAGCTTCGTGTCGTGCATGTATCGTAAAAAAATGACAGGTAGGACTAATGCAATATAGACCATTTCCGATCGATCAATGTAATGATCGCCTGATGATTCTCTTATCCAATAATCGTTATCTCACCGGTTTCCATTAGTACAGACCGTGAATATGCAACAATACATTACGCGCATGTTGTTGCCTCTGAAGGAATGGCACTGCCCACAATGGGAGATCGGCCAAGGTTTGGTGCAGACCCAAGGAGACGAAAATTTTGTCCTAACTATAGATATGGCGCATATATGCCACTCCCGGAACAAGATGCGAGATCATTAAAAGCCCGATGAAGGCAACGGGCATCCCATCGCTGCTGCACCAACTTGTCTAGTAGGTTGAACTGAGCATTCTCTTGAAGTGCCACGATCGGTGCGATGCGGGAGGCCAGTGATGGTTCTCATAGTCTCCCGATCGACGACTTCCAGACGATCCCATTGAACCCTTGTTAAGTGTTAGAACTGAGCATAATAAATAAGGCGCAGTTACAGAACCGCTCTCACCTAATGTCGTGCGACATGGGAAAGAGCGTCATCGGTTTTCTGAGTAATACGCTTGATTAGGCTCAAGATCTGCTTTGCCTGCTTTTAAAAAAAGCCCGAGGAAGCCAGACAGTCTCCATAACTGAATGGTGGATCGGCAAACCCATAATTTTTATCGTCAAACATTTTTGAAGTGAGGTTCTGAATAGTTGGAAACGGATTGGCGTTGCAGTTTATGGCGTCCACAGCTGTTGGCGACTTACGAGAACGCAGTTTTGCTCACGGAAAACCTTAGGCTGACAGATATGCGCATGATTGGTGGTAATTTCTAAAGCTGACTGTAACGCCGCCGCTTGAGTCAGCAGGTCATGGTGAATGCTCCATTTTTAATTAACTTGCATATTTTTTTGCCTTAAAGCATCTTATAAAATCCAATCTCTCCCACTTACACCATGATCAACGGTAAATAACTTACATTACAGTGATATCCTCGGCATACAGTAAACAATTTACGTTGGGAATATCATGTAAGTGTCATGTAAAGAAAATTATAACAATGGTGATAGTACCGACACCTGGGGTACATCGGTGAGAGGGAATAACGATTCGACGGTGTTACCACTGAGGCGCATGTGGCACATCTTCTGCCTTCAAGGAAGGATATTACGTAATTTCGTAACAGGAAAATGCAGCATATCAGTAAAATTCAGAATGGTAGCATGACATGTTATCATAAGTCTTTTCGACATCCATGGAGAGGAAAGTATGCACATTGTGGCTGCGGGTAATATTAGGCTTGCGACGCCAAGACAGCCAACTCATCTTCAGTACCTGTGGATAGACGGAAGCCAACTTGGTCGGGGGTCGGGCTCAAGGTACCAGGCGGGAGTTCCGGGGACAGATCACCACGTTAGACCAGGAGCACTTGCAGCTCTGCGACTGTGACGCACAGCTCGCGTTGATGAATCGGGAGGGTTTAGAGAAGAAGAAAAAAAAACCCATCCCCGAAGGCATTCCTGAAGTAGGGTGCACCCAATCTGAGTGTGAGGCATAGAAGGCAGCACCTCCGACTCAACTACTATACTTGCTATCAGGACGAGAAAACTCCGAATCTCTCTTCGCTCTGCAGCGATAAGGTCCAAATATCGCTCGTCAGGTGGGCAGCAAGCCTGCCAATACATCAAAAGTGATAACTTCAATGAATTTAGAAACATTTATCGAAACTGCGCCGCACGAACAGTGATGGTTTCTGCATTCTTGCATGCAAGCAGTCGCCAGTGTCTTTACATATTTTTTTCTTTTTCTTCGAAGTGCGCGGTTGCGCAACAGAACGAGACTTTTCTTCTTTTTTTCAGTGGACCAACTTCACGCTATTGTTTTCACATTTCAGGCTGGGATTTCTTACTTGCCGCAAATTTAGTTGTTTTTACACCGTGGGGCAACAAACGACTGACTCGCACCAAGTCACCCCTCTCTTCAAGCAAGCGCCTGATTTTACCGTGAAATTTCAAAACAAGCATAATTCTCTCTATTGGATGCACGCGGTTTATATAGAACAAAACTATCTCGTCCCCTCTATGTCATGAAAATCGCCAATTTGCACATGACACGTCGTACACATGCACACGGAGGCGACTAATGATTGTATAAGAGCCTGTAAGCAGCGCTTCTCCCACCAATTCAGAAAGCTATTATTAGCGTATACCACTACGGCTATGATTCATCATCATCATCCTCATCAGCCTCACTATATCCACTGCAGGGCGAAGGCCTCTCCCATATTTCTCCAATTAACCCGGTTCTGTGCTAGCTGCATCCACTTGACCCCTGCGAACTTCTTAACCTCATCCGCCCACCTAACTTTCTGCTGCCCCCTGCTACGCTTTCCTTCCCTTGGAATCCAGTTTGTTACCCTAAGCGACCATCGGTTATCCTCTCTTCGCACTACATGTCCTGCCCATGCCAATTTCTATGATTACCTGCAAGCAAAGTTCATAGAGTTAGGCTCTGTCTCTTGAGTTATGAAAGATCGGTTTCTTCGGGATTTGCCTCTTCTATTTTCTATAGAGGTCTAGGGGATACTTTTTTCCATTGAATTAAGGCAGTGTTTACCTTCTGCGTTTCTGACCTGAAATTTAGGACTATCTTTTTTGCCAGGTTGCCTGCACACTTCCTGGTTCGCTTTCTACTCCTTTTCCCCCTCTGTGAGTCTATTCTCTTTCTAATACATATGAATAACGTAGCTGCCCACCTGCTTTCGTCCAATTTCCCCAGGCGATATCCGTATGATAATTTACCTTCCATGCTTAGAAAAGTATCCAGCCCATATTCCCTTGTACTATCCCATTGTAGTCTTGCCATGGGCACGTAGTCCTAATCTGCCATCTGCTCTGTGTACTTCTAAACCTGGCTGAACTTCGGCCTTAAGGCACAAAACCGCCATCCAGAAAATAAGGATGCCAGAGCAGGTGAAAGATGATATGTATAGCCGTGAATGACGAAACGTAACTTACTATGGGTGTTAAAAGTTTCGACTTACAGTCATAGTGATAACTCGTGACTAATAATCATTATGCAACGTAGCAAGGCATAGCACTTTACAAAGCAAAGTAATGTCTTCTGATCCTCACACGTAAAATAAGCCGCTGGCAAATATTTTCTTTCTAAATACCTCTCTCTGCTGCATTAAAGTGGCATCCCTTCGCTGTTTTGCTCTAACAGTACTTTCGGGCTTCAGTTCACTAGCAAAACTGTACCTGTATTGTGCGGAATAGAATGTATATGATAGTGGTTAAGAACACAATTAGCAGCCCTCGAGCAGCGTTGTGTCTGTGGAGCATTGTGCTCTGGTTTTGACTGCGTATATATATGGCAGCATTTCTCATCCGTGATCAATTTTTAAACTCGTTTATATATATATATATATATATATATATATATATATATATATATATATATATATATATATATATATATATATATATATATAAGCAGATAAATTAAGGGGAAATGAGCGTGCTCGTAATAATACATGAAGGAAAGAAGCCAACAGTCGCCGAGTCCAAGGAAAGCATTTGGAATGGTATTTTATGTCTTTTCTTTTTACTTGTTACTTGGATGATCACATAAATTAGTAATGTAATCATTTAGGGGAAAGATACTTTGTGTTAAATTATCTTATATATATATATATATATATATATATATATATATATATATATATATATATATATATATATATATATATATATATATATATATATATATATATATATATATATATATATATATATATATATATATACATATATATATATATATATATAATATCGCACAAGAAAGTGTAGAAGGCGATAAGGGGGTGATAGTGATTTGGAGTATTTAGTCTATCTTATAATTGCAGCGGAAGCAGATAAGCATACATGTGTGGGATATTCAGTAGGGATAGCATCAGTTCAAATATAACCATGTACAATTGCTAGAGAGCGAAATTAAAGCAGCGAGAAATTACTTGTTCAAGGTAATGCACGGCGCAATGAAGAGTACAAAAATTTGCATGCAAACCTATCACTACATCCTAAAAGAGAACGCTAAGTTCCACCCAAGCAACGCGCATAAGAAAAAAAAGAAAAAAAAAGAAGAAAACGCGCATGCGTTGTAGGTGTGCGAAGGCAATGAACGAGAAACGCCAATAAGACAACATTGAGAATGGTACATACTTGGGTGTTCAAGTGGTAGGGATCGAGCTTAACTTATGCTTTCTTTTAAACCTGAAGACATTGCTTTGAATTTATAGATCAGAAATGACTCTCTAATTTCGCGCTCGTGATTACTTCTAAAACCGGATTGGAGAATAGTGGCTGAAATCTGATCAAATGAATGACCGGGTAGCTGAATATGCTTTGATAGAGGCAGGTGTAGAAGAGATTGAACATGGGTTCTGCGATTATTAAAGCGTAATCTAAACGGGTTTTTAAGTTTGGCCTACATACTGTTGGTCTCATACGGTGCATTGCAGTATATATATAGTTCGCCTTTTAGGTTTCATTTTTAGACGCTTTTAAGCAAGAACTGCTCTTTAATGTCACCAATAATTTTATTTCTGCCAGTTTTTCTTTTTCTTACAAACAATTCCGCCTAAAAGTATTTACCGTTTTCTTTGGGGGTGCTTGTTACCGTTTAGCTTGCATTGTGAGATGTTTTAGAGCCAAATTTGCCGTTTAACACGCTTTCGGACAACGCCGGATGTTAGCGCACTGCACCGCTTTAGATCGGAAATACATTCCGCGCCCCGCCGTGGTAGTGCAGTGATTAGGGCGCTCGACTGCTGTACCCAAGGATGCGGGATCGAATCCTGGCCTCGGCGGCCGCTTTTCGATGGTGGCGAAAGGCAAGGCGCCCGTGTGCTATGCGATGTCAGGGCACGCTAAGGAACCACTGGTGGTCGAATTTTCCGGAGTTCTCCACTACGGCGTCTCTCATAGCGTCTCTCATAGGTCTCGGGACGTTAAACCCCCCAAAAACCGACCAAAACTAACTACATTCCTCACTGAACGTACGCTATACCGCGACATACTCCTTGTTTTTTTTTCACTTCATATATACAATATATACACAGGCACCGTCAGCCGTATTTGACCGACGTACCATGGTTAAAATTCTTTTAGTGATTTCTAAATTTCAATGTGTCGGAACCAGTCAGGTGCTGATCCACAAGTTTTATAAGCTCACGTTTATAATATCTGTGTTCTCCCTTCGTCCCTTTCTAAACTGCTAGAACTATGTCTGTTCAATCGGGAGATACCTGATTCTGGGCGGGACCAGCGGAAAATCCTTTTTTAAGAGTCTTTTGGAGGTCGTCCCCCCCAAAAAACTGCGTCCCAGCAGTCCAAGAGAACATGCTCTATGGTTTCATCCTATTTACATAAAAGCGGACTCCCCATGGGACAAAAATTCCTTTCTCTTGCAACCACGCTTTAACCGGCAAAGTCTCGCAATCTAGTCGAAAAAAGAAAGTTTTGGCTGCAGGAGTAATATCCATTTTTTTTTAAACTCTTTTAAGGACATCTTGACCAGGGCCTGCACTGTACATGGTCCTATACAATAGTGAAGGGAACAGTGAGTCACTTATATCTCTGCTAGGTTTCTTCCGTGTCACATGGCAAGATAATCCGATGAAAACCGTGTATAAAGAAAATGACGAGCTTTAACAACTTCTTTCAAATACCCCCGAATAGTTCCTTCAATACTATGGGATGTAACGACAAATTCAGGCAAAACTCTGCCCAGTCTCAACTTAACACCACGTAAAAAAGGATCCTTAGTACCACAAAAAAATAAGACGGTTAACTAACTGTCGTACAAATAAATGACATAAACTAAGACCTTCAGCGCGTGCCCTCAAAAACAGGTTGGTTAGAGTAGTTCTTTCCCCAGAGGAACCCCACACAAACACTGCAAACATCCTATGCAATCTTTGCACATTTAGACAAAAACAGTGTAGCACTTGCATCACGTACCAGAGCTTGCTGACCAAGAAAAGATTGCAAACTGAGGCCCGTCCAAACATCGAGAGGTTCAAACGACGAAACCCTGTTGTTTTTTTTTTCTCTTAATTCTGCAACCTTACTTCGCCAATATGGCTCACTGTCAGCGTAAAATTCAAGAGGGACACCTAAGTATTTAGGGGGAGTTGTTCCCGTTACATTGGCGAACATACGCGCGTCAAACGAGCCTTTGCTCCCGCAGTGATGGATTCATCCGGAAAGATTCCGGACGGAGTTCTCGAAGGGACGCTGGTGGCCCTGGGCTCATACAACGAGTGCGTCGACATCGTGGCCCGGGACGAGGACCAGGAGCGCGAGTACTTCCGAGGCCAGTACTGTGCACTGGACATAAAGCCGTTCCTGCCGCCCAAGCCCAAGAAGTACAACCCGCAGCACATGTTCAAAAACATATCCGAAGTCCTGCCCATCCTAAAGGTGAGCACTCTGGTTCTTCTCCTTGTTCGCACTAAGAGTGGACGACGACCTGTAAATTTTTCCGTGGTGTTGTTGCGGCCAGAATACTACGATAGCACGCTGGCTTACCATTCCCTTAAGCTGACGTGTGTGAACCAAAATATGTAGTGTAAGATTTATTCCTTACTTCGTGTGAAGGGGTTGGTTACGGGCTGCCTCGCGGCCCAGCAGTAATTTTTCTAATTCCTCAAGCCGGCGCACTCGAGCTCTTTCGACGCCATCCAGGGGACTAAAATCAACTGATATTGACTCTTGATATGACGCATGCTGACAATTAACAACTGATGCATAACCCTCAAGACGATGCAGACACAGTGGGCAGTAATGCGATGGCATTTCGTTCTGCATATTATTGCGCCACGTACAGATGAGGGGTTGCGCTGTGATCAACGCTGGCGATATTCGGATCAAATTGAGAGTGGCCTTTCAGTATGGCGACGCTCGACTGAAGTTACTGGACGCGGTTCGCGCGAGACGCACCTTGTTTAAGACACTGATAATGAATGATTCTTTATTATTTTTTTTTTCTTTTTTTTTTTTGGGGGGGGGGGACTAATTAGAAGTATTTAAGGCGCAAGTTTGGCTGTTGAGGCATCTGGCATGATGTTGTTCAGACAGCCTATACGAAGCTGAAGCGATTCCGTATTTAATTTCGTCAGGGTCCTCAACATGTGGCTAAGTCAGCAAATATTGGCGTTGTGCACGAGGGGCGGAGCATTTTATATTTGCCGCATCTTGGTGATGTGTAAGACATGTCTGTAACGAAATAAGATCGCGATTATAAATCAGACGAGAAGTAAAGATTAAAAGCTTGAGAACAATACGGTTTAAAGCAAAATGAGAGCCTCGCCCATGAAGCCAAGTCTGCAATTATAACCACCCTAAAGAACAATAGGCAGATTACAATACAAAAACCCGATTAGAAAAAAAAAAAATAACAGGCGGTTGGGCACACAGACATTCTTGACGGGCAAGCTGTCTTGTCAAAATATCGCTCTGCATGGCACACAACAATTAAATTCATTAACTTAAAGTGCATCGTTTTCTAAGGGCGACGTATCTTTCGAACAAATTTCACACGCGACGTAGGGCCATTTGTAATTTGTTGCAAGCTAATTATTGAGATGACATGAATCCTGTCATGGACATGCACTAGATGCCCGTACAACTCTTTGCAAATGGACTCTCAGCGTCATATCTGCAATGCATATGCGAGTAAACGAAGCGACCACTGCGTGAACTACCTTCTTCGGCCTCCCTATTTCAAACTCTCTAGCGCCGGGAAAAGCTCTAAATCTTCTTCAGCGGCACGTCGTTCGCCTCGAGCGCCGCGTTCGCGTTTTTAACCAAGAGAACAGAGGAAGCGAGTTAGGCTTTGTTTGCAGTTGAAGAGGTGAACGAAAACCTCGCTCGCCGAAAGCCACCGACCTGTCGCGTGCGTAGGCGAAATTGGGTCGTGTATCTGCCGCCCGCAAATATGGGGGCCACGGCCGCAGTACTGATGCTTTAAAATTGAAACTTTTTTCTCAGCCGCGGCCAAGGAAGACCTATAAGGTGCTTATTTACGTTTGACGAGCCGCGCTTACCGGCGCGAGACAGGCGGCTTTCATGCAGGAACAGGTCAACGTGGGTTTCAAGCAAGAGACGGAAAAATGGCCGCCAACACTGAGGCACCCGAAGCGGACCTTCGATGTGTGGCGCTTCAGGCCGTAACTAAATTGCGCAAAACCGGGCGGATGGTGATCACTCGGTCGCATGACGCCGAACCTCTTGGCCGCCAGTCGTCGCTCCTCTCGTTGAGATGCAAACAAGCGCTTAGGTGCAGGCAATATCGCGTGATCTCGAGAACGATGCGCTAAAATAAGCACGTTCGAGCCCGCCAGCGTTGCGCACCGGGCGTATAAAACTTCCAGAGGAGGAAATAATGCTGGCAGCGCACGGAACCTTGGGAGTTATTGTGACCAGCTACGTTGCTTTACTCGTTCCCCAACGCTTGCGAAAAGGATTGGAAAGTGCGTTGTTCATTTTAGGCTAGCTGAATGGCCCCTTGTTTTGTTTGAATCGTTATTCCTGGACGCAGTAGACACCGCCTTAAAAGGGACGTCCTTTCCTCTTTCGTTTTTGATCGATGACTGAAACAGTCATTAGCTGGGATCTGTCATCCAGTGAACTGGTAGAGCTGCAATAAGAGAACCTGTCTGCATTGCCAACCAATCGGAAGCATGACACTTATGGGAATAAACTCATTTTTGAAGGCTGATACCCATTATAGTAGAGCTAATATAAAATATTGAAATGTTCCATAGTCTTTCTTTAATGCTTGCGGCCCGCTTGTGCGAGTGTATTTGGGGCGCTAAAACAAAATATGAAATATTCGCGATGATCTGGCTTCCATTCTTCGATATGATCAAGAAATTGAGATTTATATATGCTGAAGTGAAACGTTCTAGTTCTCGTGCAGGTATGAACAAATATTTTTTTGGTTAGCTTGCATGGTATACAAGCTGTTGTCTTTTTGTTGTTTGTAGAAAATCTTGAGTACCCTTCGTAAGGATCCTGGTGTGGTATGTTAAGAAAGCAACGTCATTGAAACTATTCTACCGCGACATGTTGGCTACCGCTAAAGCCTAGCAATATATATATATATATATATATATATATATATATATATATATATATATATATATATATATTTTTTTTTTTTTTTTTTTCAGGAGCATTATCTGCTCGCACACGGTGGACACTTGCAGCAATTCAGAACGCCAGTATGGCAGCGCTGTTTACGAAATCAGCATTGTCATGCTGGCGCGCTGCATTTCTTGCTTTCTTTTCTCACATACTCTTTTTTGCGTCCCCATTTCTCTGTGACACTAATCGTCGTCAGCCTAACTACGCAGGCGTGCTTTCCCACATCGTATATAGTTGCTCAAGACGAGATGGCCGACCATGCGTTTCCAGCTGAAACAAACAAATAGAACTAGTCCTTTGTTCGATTCCTCGGAAATACTTTTCCTACAAGTTCATGCATGCCATTAGCACCTCTCCGTAGACCTCGCGTTTCTTTTATAGGCAACTCTGCCACCTTTGTCTTGGGCAATATCGTTATGTGAAAAAGCGCACTTGCAGAGTTTTCCACATCACTAATTAGCTATATGTACTGTGCCAGCTGTTCCCCAAACGTTTTGACTAGGATGACTAACTCGTGTTTGTTCCCTGACCCACTCTGTACAAGTTGCCTTTCAGCATTACATCTATCATTTTCAGTTTCATTGCTTACTGCGTTTTACTCTCAATTTAAGTTCGAAGCTTTTGCCTTCATCTTTCTGCCCCATGGTACCGGTAAGATACAGCTATTATACGCTTCCTCGTGAAGGATGTTGATAAAGTAATGTTTGCCGTCTGAGAATAGCTGCCAAATATACTCCTCACCAATATTATTGTCTTAGTTATTTCACTGTCGTGATCCGGATCTGCGGTCACTAGCTTATGTTACGTAAATGCCTTCCATCAGCGCTTCCAATGCTTCGCTCACTAAACTGTTTAACTGTTGTGGCATTTGAATATTGTTAAACATCATTTCTGATTACATTACGCTAAATTTTATACCCTAGTGTTTTGTTTTGCCTGTCTAGGTCCTTGGTTCTTCTTCGTGATTTGTCCCCTGCGTTACTCAGCAGGGCAACCTTATCAGCAAATTGGAAGTTACTACGGTATTATTCCTCACCTTGTATACCCAACTTTTCCCTATCCACTTCTTTGAATACCTCCTGAAACACACTCAGCGGAGAGTACTGGAGAGGTGTCTCCTTACGGGCCATTCCTGATTGGTATTTTTTTTTTTTTACTTTCTCTACGAATGACTTCACAGAGAGGAACGGAGGAAAATGTGTGGATACAAAATATCAGGTTAGTAGTAGCACTCAATATATGAAGAACACGGAATAAATTTTGAACTCGTTAATTATGTTATGTCATTTGTAAATGTATAGTGTCGACTCAGCTTCACTACAGCTGTACGTTGCGCTTGCCGTGGCTGCAGGAATAAATTTCCTGCATCTCATGAATAACACTATACGACATGTCACTTGCAGCTTTAGTTGCACAAGCGCATATTTTTATGACCGAGGAAGAGGAATGAAGCAATCTAAAAACATATGTAAAGGAACGATCGAGATGACAGGTCATCATAATGCTGATGGTCCCTGACCCAGGCACAGGGCCCTGGAGAGTATTTTATGCCCTCCACTCCAGAAACAAAAATAGAAAAAATCAAACGAAGTTTTGAGGGAAGTGGTACTTTCAAATATAAAGCGCGAGAGGAGACATTGGTAATGACTGCGGCACGCCGAGGCACCTACGCTTCGGTGCGGAAGCCTTCGTCGAGCGCACCTTACTTTCCTTGTAACGGTGTCTCACTGGACAGTAAAAGCGGTGAGCAACAATAAATAAATAAATAAATAAATAAATAAATAAATAAATAAATAAATAAATAAATAAATAAATAAATAAATAAATAAATAAATAAATAAAAGAGAACACTTAAGCTCCCATTTAAGGGCATCAGGTAGAACGAGAGGAAGAAGATGGTTTACGCGGTATGAAGGAGCACTGAACAAGGGACAAGTCCACTTGTCGGAACGTTGGCTCGACCTGCGAACTGAGGCGCACCTTTTTTACCATTGTTCAGTGCTCCGAATTCATACCCTTAAGGACGCGATACTTCTGTGTTAATGAATCCCTTCACGGGCTTCGAGCCATTTTCTGTAAGCTTCCATTTTGCCATTTCAGTTCATTTTAGCAATCTGGCATTGGTCACTGTTGTTAAGTGACGAAGCCGCAGCTTCCAAGCGTGCGTGTATGGGAAGCGATGTGACAGTTGACTCATAGGCGAGCGCTCGTCAACAATGGCTGCATGAGGCAGCCGGCGGTTAGCCGGCCCATGCGGCGAGTGGCGCGACAGCTATCGCCCACAGTGGGGCCCGCTATTTTGTTATTTCTGTGACTGACCATTCGCTGCTTTTGTCTAATGCCGCTGTCATATGATATGAAATGGTGAATGGAAGACTATGGAATACTGCTCTGGGTTCGCCTTTGCAATCACTACGCAGATACGGACACCTGTTTCTATTTGCTTTCTTTTTATTTATTTACAAGACATGCCAGGAGCCCCTTTAATTACGTCGAACGGACGTGCATTCGTGAACAAGGGGTAGCGATACTGACTCGCGATCTAATGGCCCCACGTTTGAATCCAAATTATTCCAATTTAATACCCGTGTCACACGGGCACTGTAAAGGCGTTTAATTAAAAGATTCCTCAATTCTCAAAAAGAGTTTCATTCGCAGACATACGAAAGAGTTCAATCGCTTTTCCAGAAGCGGTCTTTTCCGTAAACGGAGATTGCCGATCTCTTTTACAGCTGGAAAGGCGTAGCCTCCACACAGTGAACGCCAGTGATTATCTTTTAATAAAGAAAGGAAGCAAAAGTGCATTTTCGTGTCACGTTTATACATTATAAAAAGAAAACGAGTTTTACGCTTCGTAGAAGGTTAACCACAATAATGCAGTTTTTCTGCAGCACTCTCGTAAGCAGTTGGAAGATATCACGTGGTGACGCTAACCGCCGATGCGGATGCGCGCCACATTCTTTAATTTTTACGTTTGTGAACTTACTGTGGCTAAATTTACTGTGAACAATGTGAAATGACACACGTATTTCATTTATATGTTGCGATACGTCGGTTTATTCTGAGTGGTTTTGTTTCAAGATCTAGCGCCACGCTTCCGATAGCGTTCTCGGTAGGAAACTCTAAAAAGAGATCGCCAGCGCCGTGTGTCTGCTATGCGACTCCTTTTGAATACAAGTCTTTCAACTCGGTAAAAGACCGCTAGGTGAAGGAGATTTTTGCTTGCTCGTGTGGCGCGGGTATTATTTACAACGGAGGTCATTTATATACTTCACCTACTCGTATGTATGTCATAATGTCGTAGCAATCTTATAATCACAATTAATCCCAGGCTTTCATACAGTTTTCAATTTCATGTGGCACAATGACCTTTGCAGTTGTGAGATGGAATCGAAGGGGACATGACACCTGAAAGCGCCTTATATACACCGGGGTCACACAGCTTACGGATCCATCATCGTCCATCTAGCACCTCCGCGTATCGTAACTCGTGTTACAAATATTTTTATGAGCTACTTTTGGTGCAGTCACTACTAACCGCATCCTCGAATTTCGCGCGTGAGGTTCCAAGGATTTGTGCCGCGAGGTTAATGGCATGCAGCAACATGCATCATCTTGGAACGCTGACAGATCTCCGCTGCGAGCTGCGACGACGGCGTAAAGCTCAGAGAGGCACCAAGAAAAGCTGCTGCTTTGAGTGCAGCAGTAATGTTATCTAAATCGCATCCCCGGATTTCGCGCGTGAAGTTTCAAAGCCTCTTGGGAGCCAAGAATTAGTTTATTGTGGATATACTAGTATGGAATCTGCCGCACTATATATACACTGCCTAATAAGATGAGTTGCTAAGTTTTTTACCGAATTTATTATTTGGATGGAGAGCTTCAATTCTCCAGATGCACATTCACCCCAATACAAGAAAAAAAAACACAGAATAATTAATTAACGCATAAAGTTTTTCAGCGAACTAAATAATGCATTCTGCCTCTTACCATATGGTATCCTCCTTAGCACTCAACATAGCCCCAGTACTGAAACAAATCTGGAGCAAGTTCCTTTTTGATAAATATTTTGGACCCTCTAATAATGTATAAAAAAAAAACACATGCTCGGTATTTGAGGGCATTGTAGCCACTACCGAAATCAGTACTTCATTTCCTCTGACAAAATGAAGTACTGAGTTCGGTAGTGGCTGGAGTAGTAGCCACCGGAGATCTCTTTTAACTCCAGGACGTTTCGCAGCAGTTTTCGACAAAAGTGGTAGCAAACTGTCCTTTACTCTTTGTGATCTGAACTAACAACTTTATCTCGAAAAGTTTAGAAAACTTAGAAGAAAGTATTTACCACATTACAAGGAGCTTCACTGGTTACAGTACAAGCACCACCACACAGTCCAGCTAGAGAGTAAAATTACAGTGACTACGCAAGCACTTAATTGCCAGGATTGTTGACTGAAAATAGCGACAATTTCATTCCCGAAAAAGTTAGGGTGATCGATTAGACTGATGTGCAGAAAATTCGATAGCGCTTTTCTTTCACTGGCCAGAAATTTCAATTCTGCTTTCATGTTCCTAATCCATTTCTATACGTAATCGCTTCGTTTATTCCGTTTTGTTGAGTTATTCTTAGTTCGGCCTGTCCCTCTTCTATCCTACGAGTAGAGAGGACAATCCCACTCTCTCTCTCTCTCCGCTGGCTTATAATAGCAGGCGACAGGTGGAGAGATGAATATACTCCTAAACGCAGTCGGCAGGTGGAAGCCTCACACAGATGCTGACGCCGGACAGTTTTCGCCCTCGTGATCCTTCTAATGCTATCGAATTAACATAATGAGAATGTTGCAATATACTAATAATAAGAATATACTCGACTAGTTAATTCTTCAAAAGCTCCCCCCCCCCCCCCCCTCCCCCTGAAAACGCTTATGGCTTAATATGAACTGGGCTCGTCTAAATCCGCTGCTTTTAAGGATCGTATGAAGTCATTATGGCTCGGGAGAGATTGTACAAGGGGAGCGCGGCAGCCGCAGCAGCAACTCACAGCTTTTTTCTTCCTTTTTTTCTTTTTTAATGCGAGAGCATTACTTCGCTGTGTTCACAGATTTCTGTCCACAGACTGCGTCGGCAAAATCGTGTCCGCAGCAGTTGTAACTGAGGAGCGTTAGAGCTTAATGAGTGGTGTCAATCAATAGCGGCTGACGTAATGTTGCTGCCGAAAAAATAAATAAGCCAATAAGTTAATTAAGTAATTAATTACAGGCAAAGAATGCAAAAGTTGTCCGCAGCAGTTGTGAGTAATTGAGAAGTGGTAGAGGTTAATGAGTGGTGTCGATCGATAGAGGGTGACGTTCCAAAAAATAATTAGGCCGAAAAGGTAATTATGTAATTAATTAGATGCAAGAAATGTTAAAGTAAAGGCGGAAATGGTCTCATTAGCCGTTGGCTTAGCGCCACATTTGAATGTATCAAATACTAAAATAGTTAATTATGTCAGTCAATTAAGGTGACGTCAATGATGTGATGTCACGCAACCTGAAGTCGAGCCAAAAAGGGAAGAAAGGGATTGGGGCACAATTTGAAAGTATACCAAAGACTAAAATGAATAAACAAGAAATGAATCAATGTGGCGTAGAGTATGTGACGTCACGCAACCAGAAGTATGGCCGAAAAAGGGCATAGGAAGGTATTAACGCGCTATTTGAAAGTACCAAAGACTAAAATTGGTAAACAAGAAGCAACCAGAAGCAACCAACAGCAGCATCCGTGTTTTCGTATCACTCCAATGCAGATTCTGCAGTGCTCTTTAATTTTTTTCTAGCTTAAAAATGGTTCTGTGGGCAGCAATAAAGTATCGTTCAAGGTGCCCGATCTTGGGCAAACGACCTGGTTCCCTTTATTTTTCTATTTCCCTTTTGCCGCGGTAACTCAATGGTATGGCTTCCTTCTGGCTGGTGATCCCAAGGTCGTGGGATCGAATGCGGCTCCAGCGGCTACATTTCGATGCAGGCCAAATGGAAATATGCCCATGCAGTTTAGGTGCGTGCTGAAGAGCTCTGTACATTCGACTCCCTCCCTCCCCCTCCCCCCCGCCCCTCATCGTCTCCCGAAGACGACATTGTCCGCTGAAGAAACTTAAAAAAAAAAAAAAAAGTACAAGGCTGGTGAGATAAGCACACCAACTACTTTGCAGGTCGTGAGAGAAATGCAAGAACCAGTTACAGCGGGTGATGACAAAGATCGAAGGCTGCGTTGTTACCCTGAGAACATAGTGTTTATGAAATTGCATGGTTTCACGGACAATAGTCGAACATCCCAACAGGAGGCTTCTTCCTTTTGTTGTTTGGTGGAGTGTTATCCGCCAGTTCCCAATGGTCAAAAGTTTTACACGTCGAGAGTTCTGAAAAAGACTGCACTGATTTGCGAGAAACGAAGTCATCTACATTCATGCCGTGATATTCAGAGTTGTTCCGAAATTCGCCATCTGGAAGAATAGTATTCCAGAGCAGAGTTCCGAACTGTTCCTTAAATTTCACTCACTTTTGCTGAGCATTTCACAGAAGGCTTTATTCATATTTATTCGCTGATAAATTGTTTATACCAATTTACCTTTTCGTGGCCGTACCCGGAGCCCTATTTGTCGTGTTGTATATCACGTGACTTGCTTCGCTACGTTAGAGCCGCATACAGAGATAGGGAGCATGTATATCCTTTGTCATCACTAGGAACAATGTGACCTGGCATCTTTCTCTGCGCTTATAAAATGAAGCGTCCAGATTAGAAAGGAACAGTTTGAAACTGGCCACCGTATATTCTTTGATATTTCAGTCTAAAAAAACCGTGCAGTTTGAAGAGGTGTGTTAACTTAAAGGAAGTAAATTTTGGGGAACACTTTAAGGGTGTGACAGGATAGCGTTACTCTCCACTGCCGGCTCCCCTTTCGGGTCGTCGTTCTCGTGCACACACTTTATCGCTCGCTTAATCACTAATCTCTTAATTTGTGCCTCTTTTATCTCACACATAACCATGTCATGCTGGTCGATAACGTCACGCAACCCGACCACTCAGGGTGCGGGCATGTTGCCATGTCAACTATCACTTGCGAAGGCCATGGTCATGATTTTTCGTTCACAAGGCCGACAGCGCAGGTAACCGCAGATTTTGTTCAGAATGGAACCTTCAACGATATCGCGTTAAAAAACAGTTATTAAAAAGCTACAATAAATAAATGACTAGCATGTCGATAAATATTTTTTAGCAGTATATTTGATAGAACTTCCTTAAGCTGAGCGTCCGATGTGCGAAAATACGCTGTGAAAGTCTAAGACACGATAGCTGTTGTTGCAATAATTTTCTCTGTTTTTTTTTTGTTTTTCTGAAAGAGAAGAGCGAGGCCATGCAAACAAAAATTGGAACACCGTATGTGATCCACAGGCCAGCACGTTTTCTTGCAGTCATGTAACCGCCATAGTGGCGCTATGGAATTCGGGTGCGGAGCCCTGCATGGGACGCAGTACTGTATTCGTGCCGCGGCGATCGCATTTTGGAGGCTGCGAGCTACAAAATGTCCTGTGAGCTGTGCGTTGTCACTACACGATAAGGAGTCACATGCGGCAGAAATCAATTCGGAGTTCTCTCTCTCCAGTATATGAGGAGAAGGAAAGGCAGGGGGTGAACCAGAAGGAGAAACCGGTTTTCTACCCTGAACTGGGGGAATGGGGTGAGTAGATGAAGTGAGGGATAAAAGGGAGTTACAGGAATATGAAATCAGTAAATCAGTGAAGTCAGTATAGCCAGTAAATTACAGCTACTCTCGTAGCCTAGCTTTGCGACATTAACATCCACAGGGCATAGCTTTGTTGCGGTTATGTGGAGTGGAGCATCCCAAAGCACGATTTGGTTCGTGACGTTGCAGCGCAGCAAGCTGCTGTCTGGTTCTGACGCCGCGTTCTGCTGCCCCTCTTTCGGGAATTCCCCCGAATGATCCTTCGCAGCAAAGATAGGTGTGACGAAAGGAGAATGGGTTTTATAAAGAAAAAGAAAACCGCAGCCCCATTATCCAGCCTTCGCCTTTGCGCCAAGGCGCACTTTTCGTTTTATCTCGCGCTTTTACGTGCATACCGCCAAAGACGACCGCGAGTCGAAATTCACGTCGGTCAATTGCCCGTTCCAGACGCTCGAGCTGGACACTTCGCTGGCCTACATGTACTTCCTCAAGTTTCGCATCGGCATCTGCGTCCCTTCCACCTGCAGCCTGGACGACGTCCGGAGCCTCGCCCGCTACTGTGCGTACGCAGCAGCCTTTCCTTGTTCGCGCATTGTCTGCCCGCGCGCCTCCCGGGGCGGAACGCCGGGCATCGGCGCGGCGCTTCCGCCGCCGCCGCCGCTCACGGTTCCGCCCGTCTGTCTTCTCTTTCAGTCGGAAAACAGATGAAGACCAACGTGACGGTTCCCTGGTGCGAAGTGAAGCAGAAAGTTGTACTTCCCGATTACTACGTTGCGATCCTGTGAGCCCCCGACCGCATTTTTCTACTCTTCTTTGTGTGGCAGGCCTACGTAGCTTTTCTTTTTCAATTTTTAAGAAGGAAACTCGTCCTTTTTCAAATCACCTGGGTGCAACTTTCTCCTTTCCACCAGTCGTAGTCTGCCTGAAAGAAAGAAAGTGCAGATGCATTAAAGAGGAAGGAAGGTAGCCAAGTTACACGACATTTTGCATACATAGGTAACTCCATTTGGGATGTCAGTGACGAATAAAGAACCAGAGTGCGTTTTATTTAGGGCAATAAAAGCGTCATTACAATGGAACAAAAGCGATGGAACAAAGATAGGCACCGGTGCTTCAAAAGACACATGATGAAAAATGCAGCTGAACAGGCGACAATGCACAGGAGAGAGACAAACACGCACAGATAGACCAATGCTGCACTATATATGTGTGCGCGGCTGAATGGGAAGGAGAATGAGTTAAGATGCAAAACGGCGCACCGAACATGATATTCAGAATGCATTCAAGGGATAGTGTATCAGATTGTCCTGTTCTGTGGGAAGTACGTTGGCCAGACTGGGAGATGTATACTAACGACAAGATTAGATAACACGCCACTGCAATATCCGAGAAATCTGGAACCAACTTCGCGGTGCAATGCAAAGATTGTAACTTATGCAGGTCCATCAGACCTTCATAACGTGGAGGCTTTGAGCAAGAATAAGGATAAGTTGACACGAGAGATTTTGGACGCCTGGGCGATATCTGTGGCGGGTGAACAATGTGTTAGTAAGCCTCCCGTTTATTTATTGAAGAAGGAGAAGGAGCTTCTAGATTACTGGAAGGACAGTGAAGGACGAAGTTAGGTGTACATGAAAGAAGTAAAGAAAGAAGGTTCGCGGGTGTAAATATAGTTGTAGTGCAGCACGTCCTTGTCTATATGTGTGTGCGCGCGTGTGTGTTTGTGCATGTGTGAGTGTGTATCTATCTATATATATACATATATGTTTATATATGTGTGTGTGTGTGTGTGTGTGTGTGTGTGTGTGTGTGTGTGTGTGTGTGTGTGTGTGTGTGTGTGTGTGTGTGTGTGTGTGTGTG
Source organism: Amblyomma maculatum (assembly GCF_055883805.1). Taxonomy (NCBI): domain Eukaryota; kingdom Metazoa; phylum Arthropoda; class Arachnida; order Ixodida; family Ixodidae; genus Amblyomma; species Amblyomma maculatum. The sequence goes on along the minus strand of NC_139344.1, from coordinate 176,956,389 downwards.
TGTGTGTGTGTGTGTGTGTGTGTGTGTGCGTGTGCGTGTGTGTTGTAGTGTGTGTGTGTGTTGTAGTGTGTGTGTGTGTGTGTGTGCGCGTGCGTGCGTGCGTGCGTGCTTCTGTGCATCGTTGCCAGTTCAGCTGTGTTTTCCGTCATGTGTGCAGACGAACTAGTTCAACGTTCCATTGTTTATTGCTAAAATACACTTGACTAAATTTTGTTCATGGCTGTGAGTTGCAGACCATCTCTATAAGAAAAAAAATTGATCTTCAGGCGGTGCCGAGGAGCTTTTTTTTAATTAATAATAGACAAAAAATTTATAAAAGCCTAGACTCGCACACTTCTTTGTTGACCTCGCTGCTTGAGCACGCTGGCTCAAGAAGCAGCCCACGTGAACGGCGAAGCCAACATGATTAAGCCGTGGCACAGAAATATAAAAAAATAGTAAGAAAAAAAAAGGTGGGGGGGGGGGGGTGGACTGGAAGGGGTACACTTAAGCTCTCCCTATGGAAATACGACTCGACGTCAATGGCTCCCGTCTGCGCTCCCCTTGCGGAACATCGTTCGCTTACACGCAGTTTCCTACTCGCTTATCGCTGATCCGTTATTTATGCCTCTATTTTACAGTCATTCTCATACAGTCATGAGCTAATGAGCTACCTCTTTATATGAAACTTCATCCGAAACACACACACACACACACACACACACACACACACACACACACACACACACACACACACACACACACACACACACACACACACACACACACACACACACACACACACACACACACACACACACACACACACACACACACACACACACACACACACACACACACACACACACACACACACACACACACACACACACACACACACACACACACACACACACACACACACACACACACACATGCGCGAAGATGGCAGCTGATTGTTAAACATAGAAATGAACTACCAGGAATTTAAAAAATCACCATAGATTTATTTCAACATTTCGATCGTGGACCGATCTTTGTCAAGGATGAACGTACAGAAGGTTACAAATGTCTTTTTGAAAACAATTGTTCACAGATAGGGTGATTACATATATATATATATATATATATATATATATATATATATATATATATATATATATATATATATATATATATATATATATATATATATATATTTATATTTATTTATTTATTTATTTATTTATTTATTTATTTATTTATTTATTTATTTATTTATTTATTTCAAAATACTGCAGGCCTTATGGCTCAACAGGAGGGGCATACCAGGTAACAATCACACACAGAAAAAACAAAAAATACAATACACACTACAATTCGGCGAGCAAAAAGGAATCATAATAGTAATAGTAATTATTAAAAAATTTGACAGTCTAACAAATAAAAATAGGCAATAACACACAGCACAATTCGGCATGAACAAAGGAAACAGATATAAAGTACTAAAAAGTTGAGCAGCCTAACCAAACAAATGACCTTCCAGTGCCTTGTTAAAATTACTGCTTTGGAAAAGAAATTCTGGAAGCAAGTTCCAATCAGAGATGGTCCGTGGGAAAAAACTGTACTTAAATGAATTTGTTCGGGCAAAGACAGGTTGCAGCATATGTTCCATAGTGTGTCGTGTTCGTCTGGCAGTAGAAGGTTGGACAAAGTTAGGTAATGGAATATTAACTTCCTGTGACAGAATCTTACGAAGAAACAAAATTCTGTTCATTTTGCGGCAGACTGAAAGGAGCGGGATGTCATTTTCTACCATCAGCTGTGTGGGAGAATCAGATCTGCTGTACTTGTGGAAAATAAACCTGACTGCTTTCCTTTGTATCATTTCAAGAGCAGTTATGTTCTTTTTTGTGTGAGGGTCCCAAATGATAGAGGCGTACTCGAGCTTAGTTCGGATGAATGTGTTGTATGCCAATAGTTTGATATTAGAGGGGGCGCGATTAAGTTTGCGTTTTAGGAAGCAGAGTGTCGAGAATGCCGAAGAACAAATTTGTGAGATATGCGGTGACCAGTCCAATTGATTGGTGTCAGCCCTAAATATTTATGGCTTGCTACTTCTTTAATATTGGAGCCTTGTAGGGAATAAGTGAATGGGCTAAAATGTTTTTTCCTTGTTACACGTAGGAGTACAGTTTTCTTGATATTAGGTTTCATGCTGCATTCCCCACACCATTTGTCAATAGCTGCCAAAAGGCTTGAAGAATACCATGATCAGAAGTTTCCCTTATCTGCTTAAACACTATGCAATCATCTGCAAATAATCGTATGGATACAGAATTTGGAATAACATCAGGAAAATCATTTATATATATAAGAAACAGTAATGGACCCAACACGCTTCCCTGCGGTACACCCGAAGTGACACACAGTGATTCGGAAAAGGCACCATTCACCTCAACAAACTGACTCCTCTTTTCCAAGTATGTCTCTATCCATTGAACTATATATTGTGGAAGACATATTAGCTCTAATTTATGAATATATATCTGACTCATCCAGTGAACTCGGCCATGCCATTGTGGCCTCGTGACGTCAGTAACCGGCCATGTCATCTGCCAAATCAACCATTCAGAAGCTTGCCCGTGGTTTTTCGCTAACACCAGCCCCGATTTTCTAGGGAACGGAGCCTGTAACGTTGTCGCGTTATAAAAAACCATAACTCACCATTTGGCGCTCTTTAGTGGTCTCATGGATGGCGTAGCCATACCCGTTGAAAGAACGCTGGGGAATGGTTAGAAGCGCTCCCGTTGTGAATAATCGCGTGTGAAATGCAATTTATTTATGGTGCCCACAGAACTTTTTCGGGAACCGAGGCCACGAAAAAGCTGGATGTCCTTGTCTCACAGGTCATTTAGAGAAAGTGACTGCGTGCTCAGATTACTAAGCGAGTATTCTTTTTTCTGGACTGCTACATCTTCAAAGCTCCTACGAGCTCCTCTACATTATGCCGCACGATGACTCTCTTGAAAGTGTCGATGGTATCTCGGTGCATCTAGAATAGCGACTGCCACGTGCGACCACGGCTGGTGGGTTTCAAAAGCAGATGTTTTGCAAGTTATGTATGCACGACGTGTACCCCGTTCTAATCTCGGCAGCTTTGCCAGGTCTGGGTGTATTAGCTTAGCGTTTCTTTTAATTTTTTCTCAGTCCAGGGTTACTTACCGCTCTCCGACAAGCTTTGCGACTCGTGTATAAACACAAAAACGCTTTGTTCAGAAAGAAATACTTCGTATATGTCATAAAGAATTCAGGCTAGGTCAACATATCTTACTTTCTCCAGGGAGAAAGAACGGAAGCGAAAGTAAAAGAGAAGGTTGGCTCTACAGCGTATGCATGTGTTACATTATTATTCTTCTTGTAGCTCCGCCGCCCTCTTCGAAACCATATAACACGTACTGTGTGATCTCGTGTTATGAATATGAATGTTTTGCGTTGTTCCTCAGGGCAATTTTTGGCTGCGGTATCCTCATTGTCATGGCAGGCACGTTGTCTGAAATTGTGCCTAAAATTCGAAGAATTATAAGGCGGGAGCCTGAGCCCCTCAAGGAACCGGAAAAAGGTAAGCCAAATAAACTGCAACACTCATTCATCTAAACACATGGCTACTGGCAGCACAGCATCCAATGTGCACACGCGACAAGAGTCAGACAGCTTTAATAGTATTTGGTTCTAAAAGAGCTTAAATTTATGCAATATTGATTCAACACGAATTGGGCATAAAGCTTTTCAATGAAACCCAAGGGGTAGTAGTTGCCCTAAGTTTGAAAACTTAGTGCACGTTGTTGGGCGAGTCGGTCATACGTGTTTAAGGAATGGAAATGCACAGAAAAAATACACGGACAAGAAGAGGACAAGGATGGGCTTGGAAACTTATTTATTATTTAGCCAACTACAGCAAGCCGGCCGACCAAGCTCACCTGCACAATATGTAATCCAGTGCAGTCGCATTGTGGCCTGTGGAGTGGCAAGTTTGCGTGCAATTAGACAATATAATATGTAAATAAAAGGTTCTTTACGACATTCATATATGCAGGAAGCCAGCAGCCACCGCAATCAGGGAAAGAGTAAGGGAACATTTTTTTTTTTTTTTTTTTTTAAGTTCGAAATGCGTTTACTTCCCGTTGTCGGCGACGTTGAGAGACGTCGAGCCAAAAACAAAAGACAACATCCCAGCGCTGATTTCCCGCTATCCGGGAGCCGAGACGGGATCAACCGTGCACCAAATGAGGTTTACTGAGACGAGTTCTCCGGCGCTCCCAGGTGAGACGGGCGCATCGCGGAGAACGACGGCTTCTGCGCAGTCCTCAAAAATGGCGCCACGGGCCCACGCACTCAGTCTGTCACTGTGTAGTGTGGCGTCAGCTCATGGCGTTTGCACCAGTCGCATTTCCACACCCTAGGGGAGCACTGGAACGCGCTGTTTCTGCTACACACTTGTCAGGCCTGCATGGCATCGTGGCCGCTTGCATTTCTGCTCAGTTCTGCCTTCGTGGCCGTCACATCTGCTTAAGCCGATCAGTGGAGCCTGATGAAAGGAGAGGTCGGAAACGCCTTACGGAAAGCAATCGCTTTTCGAGTTTTACGCCACATCACAAGAGTACGCGCCCCTGCTGACAACGTGCTATGCCCGTAACCATTTCATGCGTGCATGCGTGGATTATGGAAGGGGCGGTAATTTGTTTTTGTTTTTAATTTTACGTTGATCAATGCATGTAATTAATTATGTAATCATTTTATGGCTGAAATATATCTGATTAGGAAGTGGCGAGTGGTTAGTGAGAGCACCGTAAGTGAATTCGGAAGATGTTGGTTCAGTATTAACTTTGGCTCCGCCGCGGTGGTGCAGAGGTTAGGGCGCACGGCTTCTGTGCCCAAAGATGCGGGATCGAATCCCGGTCGTGGCGCTCGCTTTTCGATGGAGGCGAAAAGCCAGGCGCCTATGTTGTGTGCGATGTCAGTGTACGTTAAAGAACCCCAGGTGGTCTAAATTTCCGGAACCATCCACTACGGCATCTCTCATAGCCTGGGTTGCTTTGGGACGTTAAACCCTATATAAACCTATCAACTAACTTCTTGCATATAACACGAGGTGCCATGGGTGCATTACATGCGCAAGCTGTCTTAAGAAACCAGAAACTACGCATGCTTTAAATGTCATGCCAAAATACATAATAGAGTGCTGAAACCGCTGAAAACTCGAACAGTGCATATTCATAAAATGATACTGATGCGCATGTCCGAGAATGCTTTTCAAGAAGCTTCGTCGAAATGCATCGCATTCAATTTTTTGCAGGCATTCCCCGGCAGCTACTGGAGGCATTTTCAGCTTACGCTAACGGCCGGAAAGTCCTGTCGACGAAAACCAACGACCGGAGCATGAGATGCCTTCACGGGATACGCTTCATCAGCATGCTATGGGTGATGCTCGGTCACGTGTACTTCAGCCGCAACAATTCGATAGTTTGTAAGCCTGTTCACTAATTTCGTAGCCATCTTTTAAAAGCCCTGAAATGGAATACAAGTTTTTGTCCGTTCAGTTTTATTAACATACAGGATTGTGATCATGGTCTCGAAAAGAACTGGAGGTGAACGATTTAGAAAATGCTTACGTTTAGGGTTTATGCCTCACGCCTGATGATCGATATTTGTGTCCGTGAATTCAGGAAAGAAATGTTAGTTTTAGCGATAGAGTCCTCACTATACAGCTCAGCACAACGCCCTTAATATGGCTGAAGTCAAAACGTAGCTGCCGCTATTAGGCAATAGTTTGTTGCAGCGTCTTTTGCTTATTTACTAGCGGTCAAGCTAAGCTGCCTCACTAGAGTAAGATCATTGCGCTCGGCCAAAGCTCTGCCCACGTACTGCTTTAGGCAAAGATCAGAATTGGTATGCTTTAACGCAGTCAGTGCGTCTTTACACACACACACACACACACACACACACACACACACACACACACACACACACACACACACACACACACACACACACACACACACACACACACACACACACACACACACACACACACACACACACACACACACACACACACACACACACACACACACACACACACACACACACACACACACACACACACACACACACACACACACACACACACACACACACACACACACACACACACACACACACACACACACACACACACACACACACACACACACACACACACACACACACACACACACACACACACACACACACACACACACACACACACACACACACACACACACACACACACACACACACACACACACACACACACACACACACACACACACACACACACACACACACACACACACACACACACACACACACACACACACACACACACACACACACACACACACACACACACACACACACACACACACACACACACACACACACACACACACACACACACACACACACACACACACACACACACACACACACACACACACACACACACACACACACACACACACACACACACACACACACACACACACACACACACACACACACACACACACACACACACACACACACACACACACACACACACACACACACACACACACACACACACACACACACACACACACACACACACACACACACACACACACACACACACACACACACACACACACACACACACACACACACACACACACACACACACACACACACACACACACACACACACACACACACACACACACACACACACACACACACACACACACACACACACACACACACACACACACACACACACACACACACACACACACACACACACACACACACACACACACACACACACACACACACACACACACACACACACACACACACACACACACACACACACACACACACACACACACACACACACACACACACACACACACACATACATATATATATATATATATGGCGCACGTAAGCAAGCACACACGAACACAAGAACGTCTCAAAGGAAACGAAATGGGTTAAGCATTTACTTCTCTCTTTACTTACCTCTTTACTCGGCTATGATCCTGAGTGACAATAAAGATGAGGACGGAAATGCAAAGTTTACGAATTGTGGGTACTCTTTTCGCGAAAGTTATTGCGGCCGTCTTTCAAATAAGCATCAATTCAATTCAGTCCATAGACTTGACAGGGAGCCGAATTCAAACCTGTGAAAGGGAAAGTGTCCAGATCGCTTGCCTTGTTGAGTTGGGTGCCATCATCGTCATTTTGGTGAAAAAATCTCAGTTTGAAACAAGAACAAATCTTGCAGCAGGAGCTATCCGGGCTAAAGAGTTGGGAAAGGATGTCCCATTCCAAGTGGTCCTGAACGCCTCGCTGTCTGTGGACACGTTCTTCCTCTTAAGGTAAGAGTAAAGGGCGTGTATCGTATTAAAGCTAATCAATCCATGAATGATAGATTAGGAGGTACTGATGCAGAATGACGGAGTGATGAACAGTGTCCTCATTCGTTACTCAGCACACCTCTGAAAGTAATGCATTCAATTTGCCCAAGATTTAAACACGAAAATGGCCTCTCTGCAAATGTAAAGTAAGACGAGATTACTGAAGAGGCAATAATGGCGCTGAAATTCCATTGGTTGTCCACATGACTGCCACCCGACACCTTGCCGCAATATACCTTTTAGCTTGAAATGTGTTTATTCATAATGTGATCGTGTATTACAATACCTTGAAAAGTACAGTTGTTATGTTGAAGACAAAATTATAAGAAAAGAAAGGCGATAATTTCATGAGGCATTTGTTATTTCTTGCAGCGGATTGCTTCTTATGTTCGTCTGCTACGGAAAACTCAAGCAAGACAAAGGACGATTTGACTTCCTGATGTACTACATCCATCGTTACATCAGGTGGGTGCAAAACTGCACTTCACATCAATGTGTTTCATACAGTGCACGTAAAACTGCTACAGGCGGCGTGCTCTCTATGCGCTAGCGGTGTTTTCAGCTATTGTGGTGTTTCCTTCGTCTTTATCTGGTGTTCTTTGTGTGCGCGGTTTTCATTAAGAATCTTCACCAACTAGCCCAAACATCTTTGATACTGTATCCGTCAGATAGAGCTGGCAATCCTGACAAAATTAACAGTAGGTGCGCATGCGTGTTATCTCTTCTTCAGTTGATTTGGAGGAAAGAGGGTAGAACCACGAAGCGTTGTCATGCGGATATGCTGTTCTTAGCTTTCACATAGGTATATAGCGTCCATTACCTAGGCTATGCGTGCGCTGCCGTACTGGTGTAAAGACTACCGCATTCCCCGCTCCAGTGTAACATGACAATCTGAGGAGTGTAAGATGGCGGAGAACCACTCGGGTTGTTTTGAACTCTGGGTCGCCAGATAGGAAAGAGGTTAAAATACAAAAAAAAAAAAAAAAATTACCGCACGTTTCCGCGACCCGTGAACAGAGGGTCGCCGCTCACCACGGTGCCACGCACGAGCTTTTTAAATCAAAGCGACTTTCATTAGTCAGCTTGGCCTCTGGTTTAAAGTTTCATCGTTACAAACTAAAGGACATTCTGAACCTGGCAGCAGCAAGTGAAATATGATAAGCTTGAATATAAGCTTACATAACATTTCATCACTGCTCTACTGTGGTTGCGTAGCAAGAGACCAAAACGCAACCACCCTCGTTAATGTCACAAACCCCTGCCTACGGGCCAGTCCAATCGAGTGAAGAGAGCTTTTAAACGAGTTGGTTTGACTCCTCCTACATAACTGCAGCACAGAGCAATAATCACGCCCACAAGAAAAGTCACACACCTATACGGATGGTGTACTCACATTTGTTCATTAGTAGAGAGCACGTTTGAAAATATAACCTTTGTTGAGCGTGCACAGGAAAATTAACCGAAACCAAATGCTGCGTTGCGTCCTGTCCACATCGCCTCATTTGTCCTCGTCTTTCTGAGATATAGGAATCCGAAGAAATAGGTATCAACTGCCCAGGGCAAGAATATTCTCACAAATAGACATCTACCAATTTTTGTAACGTTTCTAATCGTGTTTCGTTTTCATTATTAGGTCTGTTTTTGCATGAACCGAACGCCCCAATGGGCGGCCGATGTGAACCCAGACTTCAGCGACCGAGAAGTGGATGCTCGTCGGGCTTCTGCATCAGTTCAAAGACTGCTTCTCATTAACGGCAGTGATCGAACAGACACCTCTCACAAAGCGCCGCATAAAAAAAAAAATGAAGAAAACTCCTGACCTTTTCGAGAAAACCACCGTGTATCAAGTGGGAAAGCGCCGCCATAGTTCAGCCGACAGGAGAAATACTGAAGGACGGTACTATACAGCCATCAAGGGGTTCCTTCCTGTGGTATTGGCTAAGAAAAAAGACGAAAGTTTACGATTTTGCGTTGACTACCGGAAAGTTAAACAAGCTCACGAAAAAAAAAAAAAATGTCTACCCGTTGCCAGTATTACCGACGTGGTTGACATGCTGCGCCCTACGCGCAACTTTTCTTTTCCGGATTTAAAAAGTGGCTACTGGCAAGTCGAAACTGATCAGTGGGACCGCGAGAAGATAGCTTTCAATAGAAGCTAGTAATTCAAGGTCCATTCGGATTGTGCCGGCTCAAGCGACATTTCAGATGTGAACGACTGCTGTTTTATGAAGTCTTAAATGACAAACATGCATGCTTAGTCTACCCGGGCGAAGTTGTGCTTTCGCAACCTTCTGGGAACATCCCAAACGCCTCTGAACCGGCGTCCTTACTGTAAACCCGAAAATTGCTACTTTGGTTTTGAGGGGCCTACTGCTATTGGGGCCATGTCGTCAGTAATCGACACTTCCGGCACGACCTTGCTATGAAGCAGCCGTCGCCAACTTTCTCGCTCTTGCAGAGAATTGAAAGCGGTCCAGCGTTTTCAGGGCCTTTGCGAACCTACCGGTTCAGACTGAAAATGTTTCACACCTTACTCGGTCGTTTGCGCGTCTGACAAGAGACGAAGTCGCTTCATTTGGACAGAAAAACAGCGACATGCGACATGCATGTGATCATGGAGGAAGGAAAGAACTTAGGAGAGGCCCTGACGTCATTTTTTTGAAGCCGGCGCGGCCGCGCCGCGACAGGACGCTGCAACGTCTCTCCTCCTCCTTTTCCCTCCGCATTCTCTTTCTCCGCGACGCTCACGTACCTAGGGCCCTTAGCAACGCTGTTGCTAGTGGCCCGAGTTTTCATAGCAACTGCGTCGCCGTTGCTAATGGCCCGACTTGGCTAACCCTAAATTATGACGTCACTTCCGCCACATTTTCTCCAACGCATTGGGAATGGCAAGGACCTCTCCTAAGTTGTTTCTTTCCTCCATGCATGTGATGTATTACAGACTGCTTGCAGATAATACGTGTTCTTGCTGATTTCTATGTTCATATCAAGAGTGCTCCACACAGATGAAAGGGACGTGAGCCTCGGTGCTGTAATCGTCCAGTGGAAGGACGGCGCTGAGCGAGTCATAAGTATGCTAGTCGAAATATTTTCTAGTGATAAATTTAACTATTCCAGTGACGAAAAAGAATGTCTCGCAGTTGTTTGGGCAGTTATGGCATTCCTATACTGTACCTGCACGACCAAAACGTCGAGGTCGCAAATAACTCGTAATGTACCGCAACTTTCTATGCTTTTAAACGAACTTACGGGGCCCCCTATGGACGCCTCGCACATTGGCGGTAACGTCATCGGGAGTTTGACGAATCAGAACATCAACACAACGATGCCGTCTGCTTGTTACGGCCTTCAGTCAAGGCTGCACGCCATGCAAAGTCGTAGAAACGGACCATCATTTATTCTCAGCAGGGGCGTAGGAGTGCCTTTGGTATCACCCCCCCCCCTCCCCCCCTCTACCTCAAAAAAGAGGAACTCGCCGAAGTTTCATGTATTGCCGCGAACGTATTTTAATACCGCTTTTTTTCCTAGCCGGATAGTTCGATCCTCTTTGAAATGCAAACAGTGCGTCTTATCATTTTTTTAGTGATTTTTAATGAAAATGTGTCCTCTGTTGCTTGTTCCCGAAAAAGATTGATGTAGGTTCTCACGGCTCTATAATAGGAAGCGGAAGCTATTGAAGAGAAGCATCATTTTCAGGGAGAAGGAAAGAAGACACGATCTCTCCGGTACTACTCACCCCTTGCTTACAGGATGTATTCAGAGGCCTGGAATGGGAAGGTTTAGGGCTAAGGGTTGATGGAGAATGCCTTAGTAATCTGCAATTCGCGGATGACATCGCCTTGCTGAGTAACTGAGAGGACGAATTGCAAAAAACGGATAATGACCTAGACAAGCAAAGCAGAAAGGCAGGCCTATTAGTTAATATGCAGAAGACTGAGGTAACGTTCGACAGCCTCGGAAACGACCAGCAGTTTACAATAGCTGGACAGGTGCCGGAAGTGATAAGGGAATGCATCTACTTAGGACAGGTACTAACAGCAGATCCGGACCACGAAAGGAAAATAACTAGGAGTATCAGATTGGGATGGAGCGCATTTGACAAGTACTCGCAGATCATGACTACCAACTTATTGGTATCGCCGAAGAGGAAATTATATAACACTTGCATCTTACCTGTACTCATCTACGGGGCTGAAACGTGGAGGCTAACGAAAGGGGCTCTACTTAAGTTGAGGACAACGCAGAGGGCTATGGAACGGAAAATGGTAGGTGTATAATGTTAGGAGTTAGGAAGCGTGCACAGTGTATCAGAGAAAAACTCGAGTTAATGACACTCTAGTCAGAATCAAGAAGAAATGACGTGGGCATGGGCAGGGCATGTAATGCTAAGGAAGGATAACCGATATGGTCGCTAAGGGTAATAAATTGGGCTCGAACTGAAGGCAAGCGTTGCCGAACACGGCAGAAAATTAGATAGACGGATGTAAATACGTCTGAAGGGGTCACATGTATGCAGGTAGCACAGGACCGGGTTAATTAGAGGAATATGGAAGAGGTATTTGTCCTGCAATGAGTACGGCCAGGCTGCTGCTGCTGATGGTCACTTTAATGTGCGAAAATATTTTGAATAGCCGCGATTTTGGGACGAGTATCTTTCTTTGCGAGGAAATAGATGTTATTTTATTAACAAATTAAGTCTTCAGAGTCTTGTGCGCACTCGTATCTTTATCTAGATACTAGAGTGAGCGAAACAACTAACCGTTCGGCTTTATTAAAGCAAGAATGAAGCAGACTCTCTTTTTTCTACCGGTGACGTATAACACCACCTGAGAAATATTTTTGGCTACGCTACTAGCAGAACAACGGTCTCAATCTTGCGCTCAAACCTGCCATCGACTTTCTCTAAGCGCGTGTCGCGGAGGTGCCCTGTTCCTTGGCAAGAACGGACTCATCCCTTTGTGTGCGCAACAACGTTTTATATCAAACCAACTTTGCTTCAATAGGACGAGGCAATCTCCTCGTCCAGCCTCTTCGAGACGAAACCTTGTTGGCGTATACGATGACCAGCCCAACCGCCGGTCACCTAAGCAAGACCAGAGTGAGCTATTACTGGCCTAAGCTTGTGGTGGAATATGCGACACTACCTGTGCACATACTACGCTTCTCGGCGAACAAGACTGCCTGTCAAGCCAGCCGGCTTTATCCTTACGTTAGCCAATACCTAGACTCCTGTTTAAGCAAGTTGGCATAGGGTTTCTGGGCCCTTTTCCGGCTTACTCTTCAGGCAACAGGTGTATAGTCGATGCTACCGACCGATTTTCTTTCGCTATACACTGAAATCAGAGCTCTCCAGCTCGGGACAGCCGCGCAGGCAGGGAAAGTTTTCGTCGAAAATATCGTCTGCATGCATGGCGCTCCAGCACGTATTACAACGGACGTGGCTCCGCTTTCACTGTCAAGCTCCTGGAATCCACCATACATCTTAGTGGCACTATATACCCACACCATATCAACTCCTTACCATTCCCTGACAAATGACCTGCTTCAGTCATTCAACGGAACTGTAGCCGACACTCTATATTAAGTTGACATCGTGCATTGACCTTGGAGCGGTATCCTGCCGTATACTATTCGCGTGCAACGCGGCACAACAGGAAACCACACCAAGAACGCCTTTTGTCTGTTGTAACTTGTGCGGCCGCTAAGTGCCAATAGTGTTGAAAACAATGTTGCCCCATGATGGCTACTGCTCCCAAGCTGACGCCTAGGAGTATGCTCAAGGACGGGGCATCCAACACTAGCAACGTAGTGACGCGTTGCATTGCAATAGCCGCCACAGACTGGTGACGGTCGAACAGGAACACCGACTGTGAGAATGGAATAGTATTCTACGTCCAGACATTTCAGAAAAAAACGACTAAATCAGTACTTCGGCCCCTACCAAGTACTCCGTCAGCTAAGCGACGTCAGTTACAAAACTTTTGAGGATTGATCATTCAGGACTACTCGTTGTCAACGAAGAGCCGAGGCTGCTTATGATGCGAATGAAACCCTACTTTTCGCGAGGACTCATCTTATGGCTAAGCACCATGTGCTAGCTCCAATATTTTTGTTGCTTTTTCGATATTTTCTTGTAGAATGCAGCAGTTCTTTTTTTTTTTTTTTTCGTTTTTTTTTTGCATTAAGGAGATGGTAAAGCGACGTCTGCAATAATAGGCACTCGGCGGCTGCTCGCCGCCAGGTGCGTGCGTAGCGCTGATGCTTTCGGTGAATAAGCTGAACCACGGCCGGTCTCGAGGGAGAGCGCGCTTCTCTTCTCTTACGGCCTCTCCAATGGGGTCTGTTTCCACCGCCCGTCCCGCCTCGGTGGGGTCGCCACCGCCCCACTGCTGCTCCTCCGCTAGAGCCGTTCACGTGCAGGGGAAACGCGCGCTCGTTTTTAGCTTCGCCCGCGTCAGTTGCAACCGGTAGGTCCTGACATTTCGCCCGTTATGGCTTATACAAAGGCCGTAATCAGCATCGAACATTTATCGTGTACGAGGAATAAAATACAGTCAACAATCCGCTCACGCGTGAGCGCGCCTTCGTCAGTGCGGCCGTGCACGGTCGAATGAAGCTTCGGGTACACTTCAACATTTTTTACCCCTAAGTTTTGTACAAAAATAAATTTACCAGGCTATGCAATGTGCCTTTGAATGTTTTAAGCAGGTGTAGCGCGACCTGACGTGAGTGCATGGTGAACGGTTGGGTGGAGAATCTGTCAACCGCTACCGTTTTCGTTTAGATCAGAAGAGGTACCGGCAAAAATTTATGGCGCGTGTCAGATTCAGAGTAAAGAACAAAAATTTACTCATATAATAAAAATTTCACTTGTCTAGTGGAGTGGGCTGTTCTAGCTTCGTTCAAAACATATCAGTCAATTGAAAGACCGAAGATGTATATGTAGTCTCGCGACTACTTTTAATCACGGCAACGGGTATAAAGAGTTAAGCAGAATCGAAAAGAGCGGCAAACAATAAAAAAATTGCCCTTCAAAGTTACACATTGCACTACATATTCATCAATACATCAAAATGCGACCTGCGTCTAGAAACTTCAGTCTCAAAATCTTCCTGCTCGGCTTGTGCACATAAGGAGTTGGCCTCTCGGTCTACTCTGTCACTTTCCTGGTATGATTAATTAAGAAGAAGAATTCTGAGAAATTTTTCAAATATCAAAGAAGCGGACCTAATAACATAGCTGTTGTCAATTCCTTTCGGGCAACTCAGAGTTGAATTCTGAAATGCTGACTGAATCAGGATCTTAAGTACTTCGAGAACATTTGTGTGTAGTAGGTGCATGGCAGCTTTTTCTTGTCCAGTAGGGCAACAAGCTCTAGTTTCGGATAATGCAGTCCACTAGAATATTGTCCTCGTAGAAGAGTGTACTACATGGGGCTGTTTCTTTCGCTATAGTTTCAAGAAGAATAGCGCAAGCGTCACACCCGAAGTTGATTAAGATATATCCAGCGACGTAAGGTAAACCATAATATGTGACAGTGGGAAATTGGATGGTAGGAGATGCCATCACTTCCTTCAGTGCCTTGATTTTGCTCTCAGATGAAACGTCCGTCTTGACAATGTAGTCATGTGCCGCTAGCTGTTACGGCCCCGGCATCTAGCATACATCGTTCCCTTCCGCACATTAACCTACTTTCCCGAAGAGAGCCTCAATGGCTCGCTATATAGGGCTTGAGATGAGTCTTCAGTGAGTAGTGTCCTTTTTTAACGCTTTAGAAGTTTCTTGCATACTTTCGATATAGCAGGTGAACTCACTTGTAAGTCACTGCATCGAGTATCACCTTCATCATTGGCCTCCTTTTACCACTTCGAGCACAAGTGGTGCCATGAATATCAAACCATTTTTGATTGTTTTCATAATAAGCTTAATATCATGTAAAAATTTCATTGAAGTAATGTTTATTTGCAAAATTAAAATAATGTTTATAATACCACCCATTGGCTAATATATGAATTGTAATATAACATTTAAAACTGACCCCTACAACGTTTACTTTGACTGTTATACTAATACTTTATATCATGCAATCATTTTGCAATTTACATTACATTTTTATGAAATTATTTTCATCTTCGGTGTTACATGGATGGTTTCGCATCTAGTGCTGAAAGACGGGTTTGCTGTTGGAGACGAGTTGCTGTCATGTTAGTCTTGAAGAAGCTTTGATGTGATTACTGCTCATTGTTTTTTTTTTTGTTCCCATTTTTGTACAGGCTTGGGAAAAATTCGGATTAGATGGACAAAAGTAGCTACCATGTCGCAATGTATGTCATGCTTGTCGAAAGTTTGCTGTACGATAGTGTTTTTTATATCCGTTCACGTGTGTAGTACGTTGACGACATGCCGCTGCAGCATCTACCTTCTGTGTTCTTTCATTTCGGGGCTGCACTCACCACGAAACTCGCGAGCGACAGCGCGAAACCAGGCAAAAGCCACCCGCCGCCGCTGAAGCAGACGCGGAGCAAACAGTGAGCAGGTCGCGCCTCTTGCGGCCGCGGAGAGCGTAACTCAAGGAGAAACGTTCCCATTGTTCCCGCGGCGATTGAGAAGGCCGTAAGAAAGAGCACGCGCTCTCCCTCAAGACCGGCCGTAGCTGAACATCTACACTGGCTCTGTTGACGTTCTTTTGCCGTCCATGTCACGCCTGCTGAAGGCCTCCTGTTCGCAACCCACACTTCTCAACCCTCAACCCCAACTCCTGTTCCCAACCCTCACAAACATTCACAGACTGCTCATGTTTTTTGAAGGTAATACACACTCTATGTGCCACCCTTCATTAAAAGAAAAACCTTGGGGATGACATGTCTAGCAAAATATTACAAATATACCTGAATATTGTTGGTTGTCTGGAGTTTTGTCCCATAGAGGTTATAGAACAGTAACATGCCAAAGTAGAGTACTTGTGATCTCACTGCATGATATAGCGAGATTTGTGTGCTGTCTGAAAATACATGACACTAGCTGTTTAAGTAAACACCCTGGAAGGACGCTGTGGCATGCATCAAAGGTAAGAACCACGCAAGAACCTGTGGTCATCGCACAAAGAACAGCAATATTGAGGTCCGCTTTGGCACCGCATCATGCAGCGATAACAGTGCCTGGATAACAGTTATAAAACGTTTGCATTAAGCATGTTTAACAAGTTAAATATGTAAACGTGGCCTTCGTTTCTCGCCTTAGGCTGACGCCTCCGTTCCTGATGGTGTCTCTCACGCTGATTCTTGGACCACCTTGGATGAACGGTCCCCTGTGGCACGAGACTGTGGACCGCTTTGCGGAAGGATGCAAGCGCTACTGGTGGACCAACCTGATTTACATTAGTTCCTGGATGAAGACCCAGGAAGTCGTAAGCATTACGGATAGTAACGAAGAGTGCATGGGTCACCGTATTCAGCTGGCAGGCGCGAATATAATTTGGAGACGAGACCGCTTCTCATGCAAGGGAAAAACGAAACGCCAACGTTGTCGGAGGAAAGAAACATTAGTCCTCCGGATGTCTAGCCAAAGTTTTATAGCCTAAAAAGAAAAATAACAAGCTTGCTATGAAACAGCGCACGTGCCAAAATGTATTTTGATAGTGTTCGGTGAAGCACCATGTCCGGCATGAAAGTAGTCGTTCTGACCTCTCCACACTAATTTTTCATCGTATACATTCATACTTGCTTGTGCTTTTCAGTGCCTTCCACATGGATGGTATCTCTCCTGTGACATGCAGTATTTTATCATTGCTCCAATTTTCTTCATGGCACTATACAGGCAAGTTATTGAGCCTAACGGCTCTTTAGCGATACTTCGCTATTCGCGCTAATAACTTGCATGAATTGGCCGATGGCTCGTGTTGCAGGCGACCCGCCCTCGGTTTGGGCCTCATAGGTGCCTTCGCCTTCGCCAGCATGGCTGTAACGGGCCTAGTCACGTATATCTACGATTACGGCCCGGTCGCCCTCTTCTCTATACCGGATGACGAGTAAGTTTTTTTACTTCTGTCTTTTCACTATCTATTGTTGATATATATTTGTAACTAGTATTTGTACGCAACATGCTTCCGGCAATGTTTACAACTAGGAAATATTTCATGCTCTACTGAAAAAGCGGTAAGTATGCTGAAAATTGCCGACTGTATTCGTAAACGATAATTCCGTCCAAGGATACGATACATTCAAATTATGGGACGAAACCTTTAAACTGTTAATTGATTTGAGAAGCGGAAAGAAACGTTCAGAGGTCACACTCCTTTTTGCCCTCAGTTTGAAATCTTGTATCATATAGTTTCGAAGTACGCTGAAAAAAGAAAAAGTGGAGCGCAGCTGACCCCTGCAAGGGCGTTTGGCATACATTCAAGTGGTCATTCCTGTCCTTGAGCCAAGAGTGTTAATACACTGACCGCGTCGACGAGGACGACGCTCTTACTCCTAGTGAATTTGAAGGAAAGTGTTCAATAATGCCGAAAGTTGGGCGAGTTGGTTAACATTCATGATGGAAGTACACACGTGTACTTTCGCGCTATTTTCCATCATGAATGTTCAATAATGTTGATCAATTAACATTATAGATCTACTCTCCGCTTATGGATTGAGGTTCTGAGAATGGCGTGCTTTACCGCAATATAATAGCAACGAAGGGGCGAGGAAGCTTTGCGTGGTTGAGTTAGCATTTATGATAAAACGCGTCTAGGTGCGTATATTACGTATTACGTCTATAGCGCACTCTTTTTCTTTTTTGTCATACAATTAAAAAAGTGGTATTTTTTTTTAGTTTGTACCGTCGCTTAGCTCTTAAGCAAACTCAAGTAGGTTCCAGCTACTCTGAATACGGTCCAGCAATGCATTGAGCAGCTATTGTCCAATATCAGTTGAGGGAAAGTGATGAATAGAAGTGAATACAGGCGAGTAGTCTATTCACATTTAGAAATTGTGCTGCTGCACAGTTGATAGCGGCCTCGAGAATTTTTACTGTCTAAGAAGTCCGTGCAACTCGCGTGCAGTCATTTATTGTAACACGGAAGCCGAGTGAGATGAATACCCCCCCCCCCCACGCACGCACGCACGCACGCGCACACACACACACACACACACACACACACACACACACACACACACACACACACACACACACACACACACACACACACACACACACACACACACACACACACACACACACACACACACACACACACACACACACACACACACACGCACGCACGCACGGACGCGCGCACACACACACACACACGCACGGACGCGCGCGCGCACACACATATACACACGCACACACAAACTGTTGCTGCACGAATTACGATCCACAAAGAGATCTTGAATTGAATTAAAGTTTATTTTCTTTCTTCAGAAAGGAGGAGCCGAGACAAAAGGCCAACTGGCTGAAACGAAGTCCAGGCATCTTACAGTGGCACCTGTAATACTTAAATAGCAGTATATTCAAGAAGCGTCGACTTTTAGTGTGAATACAGCTGTATTTTAGAGTGGGTAAATAGGAAAACATGCGATTCAACAACCAGCTTCGTGAAATGCAAAGAATTCTGCTGATGAGTAAACATGTTGAAAGACTACTACAGAAATAATGTGCAAAAGTTCACGTTAAATTTCTCATCCTGGTGATCGAAATGCAATTAGTATATCATGAATATCTTGCACAGTCATATGTTTACGACGCTTGCGCAGGGAAGAACAATCGGGAGAGGTACGTGTTAGAAGAATGTGATAGTACTGGGAACGGAGAACTGCCATTCTCAGAGCGCCATAATTAAAGTTCGACGTAGCGTAGCTGCGTGGATTGCATGCTGCAAGGACTATGTTACATCAAGCGAACATCGGTGTAAAAGATGATTTAGGGTCTTAACGGTGTGCATACAACGACTAAGTACTGTTTACTTGGTTAACTTACATGTACATCGTGCTTATTACGCAAAATTGGTTTTCATTCATCACTAAATGAATAGAAGCCTTATTGCTAGCTAGCATCCGTGTTAATTATGCTTTAGAAATAACAAATATAGAAACACCTTTTATATGCTACTGTAAAATGACCACTCAGGACTACCTTTAAAGGTGACTTCATTAATGTTTTACAGTAGATGCCAATGTGTTCCTGAGTCTGTAATGCGACCTTGAAGTGCTGCTACTTGCTCATTGCAGAAACCTGAACTCTTTCCTGAATGACATCGCCTTCCGGCCGTACACGCACTTTCCGTCCTTCGCTGTCGGGCTGTACCTCGGGTACCTCATTTACAAGTACAGACAGATGAAGATCAGCAGGGTAAGGATTTCTATTTGCGTGCTCGTAAGCACCTAGAACTGATTTTTCGCTTGCGCCTTACACCGCACGAGCTTAACACTCTATTTGACATTGTATCTAGGTTGGCCTATGCATCGCAAAAGACGCCGACACACATTATTAATGAAAATATGCATTTCGCTTGAGCAGGACGACTAAATGATTACAATCACTGCGGCATACTAGAGCTTTCCACGAAAGGCGCAGCGAGAAAGACAGCTGCAGCAAACCGAGAATGGACACTTTTTGTGCACACCCGCAGCGGATGCAGCTGATCGGCTGGTTGTCATCGGTGACCACGGGATTAACCATCGTCTACGGCGTGTACGAATGGAACGCCTACTCTCCACCGGGACCCCTGCTCAGCGTGTTGTACGGGGCTACCAGCCGGCCCGCCTGGACCCTGTGCGTCGCCTGGGTGACCTTCGCCTGCGTCTCCGGCCACGGAGGTGACCATGCATGTGTAGCGGAGGTGTATAGCTCTAGTAGGCTGCGCCAAGTCGCGCAAGCCAACCGCTGCTCGCAGGGGCCTTAAAATGCCTCTCGTGAGAAGGAAAAGCCAGAAAAGTGACAAAGCCTACTTTTCTCTGCTTTTGAGTGTAATGGGAGGTCAGACATTAGCATAACGTCGATTGCTTAATAAAATCCTCAAGTGTGAGAGGAGGGAGCCTTTTTGCTAACCTGATCAGTTGGCGGGGATGTATACGCCGTGTTGCCATAGTTGACTAAGGCGAGGTCTGCGCTATGGCTTCATTCTCTTGATCCTGCTCGAAGATGTTCCTAACCGCGCGTTGTAACTACAGCCCAGGACTGCAGGTTCCGAGACAGGGCTGTTGTGGCTTCCGGTGACATGAACTACCACGTTAGTGAGCAGAATGGATTTCCACCGTAATTCGTTCTTCAACGTGGAAATCGTTAGAAGTTCATGCATCTTAATTTTCGGGAAATCCTATTGTACGACTTCTAAAACCAGTTTAGACTATTGTAGGTTTGGGGAAGAAAGTCTTTGTTATTTCAAATAGCACCATAATCAGCAATATAGAAATGTTTTAGTTGAAACTCCTGGACAGGAAGCTTGCCAAGGTGCGAAGGAAATTTTGTTTCTGAAATTCTGTTGTATAACGTGCAGATGACCATAAGAGCAGAAACAAAATGTAGTCCAAGCGAAGCAGAATCTTGTAGTCGACGATAACACGCCTGATACCTTTTGACTGGATTTTATCATGGCGGCAAAACGAATGTTCAGCGCTAAATGGAGGGTATGAGACCAATGTTCTGGGCAATCCTCCATATTGGAGTGTATAGTAATAAGAGGGTACTCAGCATCCACACAAAAGCAGCTATATGGCTACGAAAGCTATACAGCTGTCTCAGAAGCTTCGTATGTTCAAGAAAAATTCATCTTGGTCGACGGTTCGAACCCGGGACCACCGCATTTTCGAGGCAGTTGCTCTACCATCTGAGCTAACCAGGACGGCCAGTAAATCAGAAGGCAGGTCGAGAGGCAGGCTATGGGTTCAAGATTTGTAAACTGAAAAACACTGTAACACTGAAAAATATCGTTAATGTTTTATGATAAAACATGAACAATATTTTTTAGTGTGGAAAGAAAAAAAAATTCCAATTTACGTTCTGTTTCTTCTCTAGCTATGTAATTTTAATCCCTTGAGCTCTGAATCCCTTTGTACTACCAAGGAATTTTTTATATTGGCTACTAACCTCCTTGAACACTGCGTCCGGAACACCGCGTTCTCTGAAGTGTTCCGGACAGCTAGAAAGAAAAAAATGAAAGAAATAAAATTGCAGCTGTGCCTTATATACATGCATTGTCACATCGGTTTAAAAAAGTAGGCGCAAAATATGGCGTACAGGTGTTGTTTTCCGCCCCTAATAAGATTGGCAAGGTAGGTGCAGCAGTTCAAAGAAATCTGGGGGACAAAAGAAGTGAAAACAGATGCGAGGTCAATCACGCCAAGAGTTTCCTTAGGTGTAGGATGGGTGTAGTGTATCAAATACCATTGTCCTGTGGCAGTACGTATATTGGGCAGACAGGCCGTTGCATCAACATTAGGCTGATGGAACACGCACAGTCTATAAAAAAGAATGAAACAAACTTAGCAAAACATTGTAACGCGTGTGAGTGTGTACCTTTCTTTGTTGATACTAATATACTGTTTCTTCATAAAGACCAGACTACTCGAGAAATCGCCGAGGCTTTCTATATTAACCGGAAGCAAAATGTTTGTGTCAGTAAAACGTTCGTCGCATTGACAGAAAAAGAGATGACCATGCTGCACAATCGATAGTGCGTCGGCAGTTGTCACCACGTGCGTGTGATGGGGGGCGTTTTACATGCGCTGATATATTTTTATAAATTTTGACTATGCGCATGTGGGCACAAGAAGTGTGTATATATATATATATATATATATATATATATATATATATATATATATATATATATATATATATATATATATATATATATATATATATATATATATATATATACATATATATATAAATATATATGCTCTTCCGTTCTTCCATTAAATCAGTTGTCAGTTCTGCGCCGTCGTTGCCCACTTCTCCTCTTTGTCTCGTCTTTGTTGCGCACTTATATTACTGTCCACCAAAGGTAGAGTTTTTTTTTCTTTTGTTTTTTTTAGCTATTAATATACACTGTCTCTTATTCGCCGTGGACAGTTTTTATTTTTCTAACAATGACATTCTGATCCGGCAACCAGAGCCGTAAAATACTGGGCACTATTCAGTCTCGGCCCATAATCACGACTGTTGAGGCGCATGTTTTGGTATGGTCGAATATATGAAATAGAATTAAAATTAAGCGACCTTAACTTAGTAGTTCCGAGAATAAACCAAGAAAAATAAGATAGGGAGTAGCTACAGAAAGGAGAATTTCGCATGGTAGAAAAAAATAAAAGGATTAAGAAAATGAGCGTATAATGACACGAAAAGAGAGTGAGAATGAGAGGGCCTGGTCGGTGGGGAGGTTTTCCACGTTGTCTGGCTAGTGTGACATAGGAGTTGGGCGACCGTCGGCCGACAGCCGTCTTGCGAGCGACGCGGCGCCGACACCGACTGTCGGCCGACTGTTTCCGTCGGCGCAGTGTGACATAGACGCAGACATCAGGAAGACGCGCTGTTGGCAGACCAAATCGACGTCCTGTCGTGCTAGTGTGACAGGCCCTTCACGCATTTGTGCTCCAAGATTGTGGTGCTCTCAATCGTAGTTTGAGTGAACGAAATTAGCTGCGGCCTTCACTCGACAGCACAGTCCCAGCGGTAGGCTGATATGTTGGGGATGGTCGCAGACAGCGCGGTGAGCTCGCTGCGACTTGCGCCATTACGTGCGCCCACTGCCTGAAGCGGACGAAGACCGCGGACGAAGCGGTCGTGTAGCCAAGGCCGCAGCCAATTTCTCACTGAGACCCAGGTTGAAAGCAGCACAGTCGTGGCGCATGAATGCGCCAGTCACGTGATATTTTATATTTCGCCGGCTTTCATTAGAGCTGAGAAAAACGATACACGTGAGGCTCTCTTTATCGAAAATAAATTAAATGGGGGTTTTAGTAGGTGCTCTCCAACTCTGCAAATCCATTTATTGCCTAAAGGCAATAGTGAGTAAATTAGAAAAATTATCTCAATTAATAAGTTAACTGCAAAATAACAGAAATCCTCCGGGGCGCCATATGGCTGGCAGCTGTACACAGGTGGTTTCCCTGGCCTACCTCAAATGTATAATTTTTTAACCCTTGGCTAAAGTTAGCTTGGACACCCTGATATTAGTGGTAAAACAATGAAGGTACAGCAGTGGTAAGCTACCTTTTTTACGTTTAATATATCTTCCGCAATGAGCGGCGACGTATTTACATTGTAGGGTTCCAGGCTTGTATAGGACGCAAGCTGCTCGACAAGCTGCTGTGCACAAGTAACTTGTTTTGCAATGCGTACGAACATAAGCTATGTTCTTTATCAAGTGCAGATGGCAGACTTTTCATTTGCGGTACTTATCTTCAACGGGTATCTAAAGAGGAACGGGGTTCTAAAGAAGAGTACTTAATAGGTTCATTTCCTTCTACACGCATTTTTGTACCACCAACGCAGCATGAAAAGCAATATATATATATATATATATATATACAAAGCAGCTGCGTGTGTACGTTTCCGCTTTATTGATAGCGCCTAAGCATTTCTCTTCGATCCCTTCGCAGGGTTCGTGAACACACTGCTCTCCTGGAAGGCGTTCGTGCCCCTGAGCAAGCTGACCTTCATGGTTTACTTGCTGCACCCGCCGCTGATGTTCATGTATGCGGCGCACACCATGAACGCCATCTACGTCACCCAATTCATGGTGGTGCGTACAACAGGAAGGCGCTGCTATGCGTTCCTTGCATATGTATAAACATTGTTTCTTTTTTGGAGGACATCCATTGAACGAACGTCGCTTTTTCTGATTGAATTCGGAATTTTAAAAGAATATATACTGTGTTTTGGGAAGTGGCCCCGAAGAGCTTTGTGGTATCATTGCCAATCTCGGAGGCTGCGCTGCTCGCCTTGTCCTTGCAGCAGGCGATAGGTGGCGCAAGGTGCTCAAACTGGCTAGGCGGATTGCAGAAACAGCGGACAAGGCATGGAGGAAGAAAATAATTTTTTTTTTCTTCTTTCTTGCTCTAAAAGAAACCTTTTTTTGTGTCACCATAAGTCACTCCATATTCAATATTATGAATTCAGGTTAGCTCCGAGTCAAAATGTAGTAATTGCGGATCGTATACACTAAGCTATCAGCGCGTCTTTAGTACTGCAGGTCGGTTCCTGCCAGCCCGCTGGCCAGTCGCGAAGGCCACCGCGGCGCTCTCGAAAGGGTATATGGTAATTGACTCATTTACCGAGTCTTCTGAGCGACCCGAACTGTGAGACAGGACCTCATAGGTGTCGGTCAATTTCGATGCACGTTTACTCGCCAAAACATAAGGACAGCTTGTGAATTTGGATGCGAAACGTGGACGCACGCGACGGTATCAGTCCGAGAATGATGGTTCAGGCTAACCTTCTCAGGCTAAAATCCTAACTGGTCTACAGGTTTTAAGGAACAAATTTGCAGTTATACCAATTGGTTCCTATTTGAATAACAAGGAAACCCCAACTGAAATTCAACTGGGATCACCTGGGAATTCGTTCCTTATTAGACCAATTAAGATTTTCGCCTGGGTTTCGAAAATAATATCATCTAAATAAATGATAATCACAAACCGCGAGTGCTATAAACGCGGGAAGTCCGAAGCAGAGCACTGCACGGGCTCGCGCCAGCCCGGAAGCCCGGGTCCGGCCCGGCGCGCCAAGCCTGGAGACAGCTATTTCACCCGGCCTAGGCTGTGCCCGGACCTGAAACTGCAGACCCGGGCCGGGCTCGGGCTTTAAGTTGCGGATCCAGGATGGGCGTGTTGGGCCCCGCATCGGGCGAGCGCCGGTATATAGAAGACCCTTTTGATTCGCTACGGTATACAGTGAAATTCACGTGGGGCTTCACAGCAGTGACACGGAAGGAATAAAGCCCCACGGTGCGCTCTAAAAAAATGAATAAATAAATGATAAAAACAAGGTTTAGGTTATTTATTTATTTATTTATTTATTTATTTATTTATTTATTTATTTATTTATTTATTTATTTATTTATTTATTTATTTATTTATTTATTAACCCACCACGGTGGCTCAGTGATTGAGGCGCTCGGCTACTGAGCCGGGAATCCCGTGCTTGAGCATGGCCGCGGTGGCCGCGTTTCGATTGAGACAGAGAGCATGGCACCCGTGCACTGCGCGGTGTCAGTGCGCGTTAAAGAAACCAAGGTCATCGAAATTATTGCGGAGTCTACCACTGGGGGGGGGGGGGGGGGGGGGGGGGGGGGGGCAGCGTCCCTCATAGCCTGAGTTGCTTTGGGCGTACGCAACTTCTTTTGCTTTTCGCCTCTTTGGAGCGGTGACCAGGTCGGCCATTATTTTAACCCGTGATACTGTGTTCATTAAAACAAAAAGTTATTGCAATGGCTTTGAGGAAGCTTTAATCGCACTGAGGGCCGTAAGATACCACTGAATAAGGAAATGCAGAGTAGTTTATTACGCGTCTGTGCAGCCCTTTCATTTGAGTATTTTTTTTTTAACTTCCCAGTTCCTCTGTGTAATTACCTCTGTGCACCAACGATGGATCTGTTTAAAAAGACGATAGGGCGAAAAAGCCTCACTATCACCGCCCTTTATGTTAAGGAAAAAACGAGAACAGTTTTTTAATGTGTCTCTGCTATTTGAGTCTCTTTGTCGGTCAGTTATTTAGTTGTGTAGTAGGAGTTTACTTGCTCGCAGTGAACAGTTCACATAATTTTTTTTCTTGTTTCACCTTGAGAACGGGCCTGAGCCGAGCTCGAGAAAGGCTCAGTATAGCGACAAGTTAGCACGCCTAGACCGGGCTCAGACTCGGAATTTGGTCCCCGGGCTCTGGCGGGGTTTGGGCGCGAGATTGAGGCTTGTGCATTGCTCTATAGTCTGGAGAACAAAGCACGTGAAATGAAAGCTGAAGCATCTCACTTTCCCATACGACGGCTACCTGTAGATTGTTCTCGAAACGCACAAGCGGCATGTTGAAGTAACAAATTGAACTCGGTATGGCAGAACGCATGGAAATGACATTCAGCGTCGTAATATTTAATAGGTTTACTTTGATTAAAACAGGGCGCCTGTTATTTGCACCCACTGTGTTCCCGGAAATGAGAGTTGTACTTTTATATCTGCGTATCGGCAAACGAACATGAGAGTCGAGTCTTCTAAAAATAAATATTGATTGGTAATGCGCATCATTACTTTCTCGAAAAAT
This sequence comes from Amblyomma maculatum, assembly GCF_055883805.1. Taxonomy (NCBI): domain Eukaryota; kingdom Metazoa; phylum Arthropoda; class Arachnida; order Ixodida; family Ixodidae; genus Amblyomma; species Amblyomma maculatum. The sequence continues at coordinate 176,929,684 of NC_139344.1, read as the reverse complement.
GCACTCGCGCACTTGCTGTTTTCATGTGAAGGGCTAGATTTTTATTCCTAGACCTACGATAACAACTAGCCAACAATCCTCGGTTCCGACTTTCCCCGTCAAATTTCAAGCTACCTTCGAGACCTTGTTCGGTTCCGGGAATATTGGCAGCAAACAAATTCTGGGTTGTTGGGAAAACCCTTGACAAAAGGATTGAGTTGAAACATTGCATGTGGAGATACAATGCCTGTGTTAGTGAACGCCTTCTGAAAACATTCATCCCGCCCGTAAGCGCTTGAAAGCTTTAATACTTGTGTCGTAAGGCCTGGCAGAATAGCAAAAATTCCTAATGTGAGAGCGCTAGACAGGTATGCAACCAGGAAGTTTTTCGGGAGGCATCTGAGATGATTTTTAACTAGAGCGCTGCGAATTAAACCAGAGTATGGAGAGGGTGTGAGCTGGATATTTGGAGGGGGGTGAGCATTATTACATCGTTTTTGTGAATATCCATCTGTTCTGTGAGGAACAATCGGTAACGTTAACATGTGATATTCCAGAGCTTGTGACGGTGATGACAGCCAAGCATACAGTTCCAATTCGCAAAGATTTATGGGCATGGATCGGCTATTGTTGGATTCATTTGGTGGGATGGAAAATGAGTGAGAGTGAATCCACACTTCATTTATGTTGCCATGTTCTGGGTGCAGGTCTACGTCTACTTCGCTCACCTACTGGCATGCTACATGGCGGCCTTCGTTGGCTGCGTGACGTGTGAGACGCCGTTCATCAACGTCGAGAAGATCCTGTTCAACGCTCTGACTGAATACCGCAAGAACCGGAGAGCTGGGCCTTCCTCTCAACGCCCTGCTCCTCCTCCGCGTCTGCAGTCCCCTCCAGCTAGGCCTACCGGGGTTGCAGTAGTAGCACCCGTGGCACCTGAATGCCGAACGCTTCCCGCTTCAGAGCCTTCGGCCACAGCGGCGTGCGGGGGCCGCTTCATAGTCACTGGCGCTGAATGTGCTCGTGACGACAGCTGCAGGCTTTAGTCGCATCTACCAATGTTGAGAGGAATAGGTGACGTGGGGAGCAGGGCAGTTGAAAATCGCGGCTACAATCGTCTTGACCTCCTGGACAATTTCGGCAGTGTTCAAGCAATGCATGCACAACCCACCCTGTTCTGATGAGCGCTGGGGGTGCTTCTCGAATAAGGCAATGTGAAGGAACATTGTGTGTCCACAGCGTAGGCATAGCACGAGCCACGTTATAACAAGCTGTTCACTAGCGGCTGTGACGCCTAATGCACCTACGTCCGCTGCCCACACCTTCATCGACATGCGAGAATTCACCTGCATGCGGTGTGTCGGGCTTCATGAAGTAGATGATGTCTAGTAGCTCTTCCTGTTGTACATACCGCTTACGAGCAATATATTGTAACAGTACAGAAGAAGTTTAGAACACAAGTGAAGGAGAAAGACGTTGGAAAAAGACTCTCATGCCGGACGCGCTGCCGTTGACCAGCTGAGCTCCCTGCCCTAACGTCTTGTTGTTCAGCGCTCCGACGTCTTACCCCGTCGTAACAGCAGTCAGTACGATTGGTTGCATAATATGTTATGTGTCACAAGAAGTTGTACAAAATGAGTGTAAGTTGAGACAACTAAAATGCCGTTTGTTTTTTCCTCGAAATCCTCGAAGTCGACGGAAATCTCTAACATTCACTCTATTCACTTCGTTCTGGAGCCTGCGCTCACTTGAAACGCCGGAAATCATACCAAAAGTCTCCAAATGCTTTGCCGTTGTTGAAAGCACCCTCCGCATCCACGAGAAAATGTTTTCTCTTCGGTGTCAATGTTGAGCCATCGGCGTCACAACCATAGCGCACAACGTCGTTCAGATGACTAAGATATGAACTCTGGCCTCCTCAGCTTCTTTTGTTCTTTACTTATGTGTAGACTACGTACAGTCTGAGTTCCGTACAGCTAGGACACCCTTGAGGGACAAGTCTACCGTTTCTGAATGATAAGCGACAATTTTTTTCTTGAGAACTTTACTGTCTCGCCTGTTTCAGGTCTAGCAGGAAGGCATTCCGGATAAAGCTGAACGTCAGAAGCAGATCCAGCCGGCCCGCCAGCGGACCGTCGCCCACAAATTGAGTTCGAGGCTGCGCGCCTTGACGATATTTGTATTGTCCCCGTGTCAACGGTGTAGCACGAAACCAGTCCAGCACTGCTGTCAGTGTCCCCCTCCCAATACCTTCAGCACAGGCACCAAAAGGCGTGCATTGATAATTGTTTCCCATATTCATGCATTTGAGTGTCTTAATAGTTAAAAATATTCACTGCTGGGCGTCGACACGCTTGCAATGCCGCGATGTCGTGAAGTGAACAGTAGATTGCAGCGACGTCTCTCTAAGCACATCACCACATTGTTAAACTTTAATGACGCATGTGTCCAAAGAAGACTACAACCACAGCACAGCACCTTCACTCTGGGTACGCCAATGGCGCTTTCATCAAACGAAATCAGCAAATATATAAAAAAAATTCGTCCGGTTTTTTTTTTTTTTTTTTTGCACCAGCAATACTACTCTTTCGCGCGAGCAAAGCCTGTTTTATGTGCTGCTAGCGCTATCACTACTACTTCTAAAGCTGCTTGTACGAAAGCTTGATAAGTGAAATAGAGCAGAGCGTCTGTTAGGGGCACGGCAACGCGAAAGAGAAATGTCAAGGAAAATGGCAGGCTGCTGACGTGCATCTGATTCGGGAAAAAGAAAAGCGAGCACTACCCTCGGTTACTGCACCATAGCTTCTGTGCTTTCCACACGTTCGTTATATCTGCAGTTGCGTAACTTCGTTTCTAACGAACTGCCGGCACAGTAGTGTGAGGGTATACTTGCTTATCAAATGGTCACACCAGCATGCGGAAATTAAAATTCGTAAGCGTGACGCTGATTATGGATGAAAACTTTCCCTGTCGGCCCACAGTTCACGTAAACGTCCCTTACGTCCCGGTGAAGCTGAGCGATATTGATCTCGTCCTTTACAAGCAAGGTGAGCCGCCTGTCAGCGGAACACCGCAGCTTTACAACGCAACGCACAGAGCTGCAATTACTCTCACCTGGCAACCTCTTGTGCGGAACGCGGTCGCTCGCCTGGTCCTGAGGCATGCGCGCGTTCGGGGCGTACCTTGGCACCCATCCGGTCGAGCCAACACAAGCGTTTAGGGGTAGCTCGGCTGGAAACGCTGATTGGCCCAAAATTTGTGACGTCATTTGTGACGTCACAAACACCATCATGGGTCACGTGATATTTTATGATGTCATGTCCGGATGTAGGGCGCACGTGTTTTCCCTAGACTGTCCCTGGATTCCCCATGCTTTTCAGAGCGCCGGTGTCGGCGGTGCGCCGCAAGCAAACGGCAGCTGCCCAGCCGATGGCCGTCGGCGGAGAGGCACGAGGCCTAGCTTGCACACAGTGCGGACACCGTGGAAACGGCAGCGATGTCAAATAACATATGCACGGTTCGAGCCGCGAAGAGGTTTCCGAGCTAGCTTGTCACACCACACGAATTGCCGGAGAAATCACAGTGTAATTTCTTTTCCTTTATCTAGATCTGTGTGAGACCTTTCGGCGACAAAAACAATCGAGGTTCGTCAACGCAGTGTGACCTGTTCGTAGGCCGGCCGGACGAATTTTCCAGTGACAACTACACACCATGTTTGCGGTGATTCCGCTCTTCTGCACATTTCGTATATTTGCAAAACGTTTCCTTGCAAAATAGCTTTCTCGGTGCGACGTCTTTCAGGCGCGCAGGCTGTCGGCAACGGTCGTCCGTCCCGTTGCCACGCGTCCCGATACAATTCGGTCTTTTTCTAAGCGAAATAGTTCATTATGAATTGTTTTAACCAGAAATGCGCTCGGTGACCGCTCTTATTGGCTAAAAAGGGCCTAATTTCCTCACTCCAAACTAATACGCCGGCGAATGCATATGATGCCGGCCGGCAACACCGCGGCGCCGGCGCTATTATAAGCACATCCTAGCTGCAATAGCTAGCTAGTCCATCACTGTAGGGGGCAAAAAAAAAAAGCTTTGAGGACAAAGGGAATAGAGATACGTACTAGGTCATTCGACTCTACAAATTTTTTAGGTCAGAATTGTGATGCTGGGAGGGATATGTTGATCAGGAAAAAAAAAAAAAAGAAAAATAAATAAGCTGTAGTATTAAAGGATGACCTCTCACTGTTTTGGTTACCCTGTTGTTAAAAACAATTAGGTGCCTAATGAATATCGTATTCCCATTTGGGCTATGATTATTATAAAACTATGTAAGTCATTTCACATTGATCAGGGCTTGTTTTAGATTAAGTTTAATAAAGCAAATCCCCAGCTTGCACTTTGAGCTTAATGCCTTCATACCTCAAATAAAGTTGATGGAGCATATCATAAAGTCGCAGTTAATACAACCGGATTTCAGAACATTCAGCCTCAGGATTTCAGGCTAACAAGAAGAAATGTTGTACATTGTTACTAAGGAGGTCATGTTATATATGGATAACTATAGGAGCATTATAAGATGTGTACTTTTTAAGTAGTACAGATCTGTGCGCAGCCTTTAGAAAACGTGAAAATATTGCAGCGTATATCACATGAAGAGTAATGGCATTGTATGTTTTGTAAGTGTCAGCATATGTTTGCTGTCAAATTGAGATCCATGTGATGCATGCATCTTTTAATGACTTAGGGCTTGTTCTAATGCAACGCATGGACCATTTCAGCTTGTCATGCCTTCGCATGTCTAATATGTAATAAACAGCATCTTACGTCTTCAGCATTTCTTTCACGGCAACAAGTTTTGCATCCGTCATATGTGTCAATTGTGATTTTTAACTGGACCTGTAGCCTGAAACAGACTGCTGACTGCCATCACAAATTTGTTTGTTATATATTCAAACACTGCATTTATTTTCGTTCATAAAAACATTGAAATGCTTTAATAACTTTCATTGCCTTGAGTAAATGTTTGTCATTCGTTACATTGATTGCTTGCAGTCCAGAAATTCTTTACATTCTTATTTAGCTATACCTTACACTTACAAACACATATAAAGTTATATATGTGCTACACTATTTTTCCTTCCATTTAGTATCTCTCACACAACCTCAGAGTTTAAAGACAATTATTTATCAAACAGCACTTGTGAATATATCTAAGTGGACACTTTTTTAATTGCACAATGATGGCATAATGCAATGAAAAATAAATTAATGTGGTCCACCACTTCAGTTTGCAAAAGACTTATGAAAGAGAAAGGTAGCATGCACTATAGCCAATTCTTAACAAAATTTTCTCGGCATATGCCACCTTTTATGCAACTAATATGTAAACAGCCAAAAAAAAATATTCTTATACATTACTAAGGTGCAAAGATGAGTAAAACGAGTATTTGCTGAATTTCGGGCTGTCCAGACATTGTGGGATTGCTTTTCAGGATATAAAAAGGCATTTTTTTAGCATAAAGGAGGGGTTAGAAACCTTGCTGTCCCTATAGGAGTGTGAGGACTGCACTGGGTGCAGTGCTCAGAAAAGTGTGGCTGGGATTGGGGGGGGGGGGGGGGGGGGAGAGGGTGATAATGCAAAGAGTGCAGTTATAGAAATATATGCAAGGCAATTCACATGCTGCAATACTGTGGGCCTTAAGTTCTTTTCCTCAAGAGAATGCTTTCTCTCTTTTGTTGCTGTAAGAGAAGGTTATTGTTAAAATGAGAGATACTAGTCAGTCCATCATGAAATCAAACCTGACGACCCCCACTATCACTCCGCTGCAGAAGACCACTTTGAGACTAAATGTATTTTGTTAGCAAGGCATCACTGCTCATTGGTACCTTTTTTATTTGCAAGGAGGCTACAGTAGTCTGTGCCATAGCTTTTCTATGTTGCTAGCACCTATAGCATGCAGTACCTGAAGTAGTAAATGCTGCACAATTTCATTTGCAGACAAAGCACCTATACCTTTACAAAGTGGTGGCAAAGATGGATGATTTAAAGCTCTTTCTCAAAGATGATGTGTGGCCACAGTGTGCAAGGCTATTGAGCAGAAATTCATAAAATCAAATGAGCTCAGAATATCAGTAGACAGGCACCAGAAGTTCAAAAAGAGTATGGTAGGGGAATGTGTCTGAGGTTCAGGGTTTTCATTGCAGGAAGAAAATAAAAGGGGTGATGCTTGACTGCACTGGTAGATTTTATGCCGAGCTCTGCATTAAATCAAAAGCGATTTTAGAAGCCGCAGAACATATCTGGTCTTCTTGAAGCGAAGAGATTTCTTTATTCTACTGAGGGACCTCTCAAGCCCTAAAGTATGTATTCCGAAGCTTACATCCTTCTACGACAAGCTGTCTGATAGAACACATTTAATCGAAATGCCTTGGCTGAGGAGACACCTCAAATTAAAGTGGCAAGCATTGGACTCGAAGAGGCCAACAGTTGGGCAGCACTGGAGTTCCCCAGATCGAGATTTTCTAGAGCCTCTCCCCAGCCTGCAACTATTCCTAATATATGAGTGTCTGTAGTATCCTGTGAGAGGAGGAAGTTGTGTCCTGTGAGGAAGAGGACCTATGATGGGTCAGTGCACGCTTTCAGATCTTGCATTATCATCTCTCGTAGGTGAGCTGGCAAAAAACATTGATTTTGACAAACCGAGTAGCAGCTTTGAAGCCTTAAAGACCGGAAAATGAAAATGTTGGCATGTCGTTTTCTTTTTTTTTTCTCCATGCACTTTAGATCAATACCAGCTTTCAAAACAAGATTTATAATATCTGAAATTAGTTGCTCAAAGCAAGATGACTTCAGTGTTTCCCACTTTTTGTACACAAGCGATTTCTATAATTGATCGAGGGGTATGCTTATTTCATTTGTGCGGCAAGATTAATTATGCACTTGATCCCTCTGCAAAATTTGATTTTACAGCGTAGTTGTTGAAGGCCTCAATTATGACTGCTTGTTTGTTTTTGTAACTTCAGTTCTCTTCTGTGTGTTCGAGTTGTCCTTTCACTATTAGCATGCTTACTTCTCAAATGGCATTTCTACGCCCATATTTGCATGTGAACGCTCAGTCTAACATTCTAGCTGGTTCGTATTTACTTTATTCTTTGTCACTGTGGCCGATGTAATTGCAGTTGTCTTGTGCATGTTCAAAGCTTTCAACAGTCCTTATGAAGAGTTTGTGGAAGCATAAAAAATATGAACTGCAATACAGCACATTGGCCAGTTCTCAAGGCTTTTACTGGCACTGCGCTATGCCTGATGTAAACGAAATTGTTCACAATGGCACCGTGTTATAATCCTGGTCGCATCTGCCAGTTTGCCACTTTTTAGTTACTGTGCGTGTTACCAAGTATTTCTACATGCTCAAAGTTTGCAATTCTTGTGGTTTTTATATGCCCTTTTATTTGAGTGGTCCCAATCTAGAAATTCATCTGTCAAAAACCTCTACTTAGTTCTTCACAAATGCACCTTTCTTAAGAAAAGAAAAAATATGACATATGCCCCTCGTAATATAGCTTATTATCAGTTGTGGGGTATGCTTGTTACGTTAAGAAATGAATGAAAAAAAATGCCTCGGCTTGCACCATGTTGTGCGATACGAAAAACGAACTTCCCCAATCGAAGAAAGCCTTGACGACAAAGTAGTTGATGGTATTGCGCTCAGGTGTGTTCATGAAGAAGAGGGGGGGGGGGGGGGGCGGTTGCCCCGCATTATTGCACCGTATGTCGCAGACCTACGCCATTGGGGGTTAGAAATGGAGTGCTTTCATGGGATACAGAGGAACGAATACAACCGGTCATGGAGACTGCAAACATGCGCCTTATCTGCACTTGTGCCCTCGTTTTTGTGTTCTTTCGGAGTTGTAAACCATCAACAGGTAGCAAGGCTCGCATGCAACGGGTACCTTATACGCATGAATGTTGATCCCAGTTGAATTCCAGTTGGGGATCCATTGTTATCCAACTGGTATGAACTGGAAGTTTGTTCCTTAAACCATTTACATCAGTTAGGATTTTTGCCTGGGTTGTTTCAAAGTAATGTAGAAATGTCAGTGTTGTTCAAGTTACTGCCTATGAAGCAACACAGTTTTACAAAAAAACAATGGTTGTGAGCTGCCTCATGCATTTATTTTTTCGTTTTGAAAATGTTTCAAGCTACAATAATTGCCGTGTCACTTTGCATAAAAGAAGCTATAGCTTTTTACAGGAATGGTTTTAGAGTGTGCTAAAGAAAGAAAGTGTAAAGATGGAATAGTGACATATGTGGTCTCTTTTATGCATGATGTTTGTGTGCCGCACATGAAGTGAAAAGATATCTCTGTTGGTTAACAGCTTTGCACTCAGTGGATTAGTCATGCAGTGTTGCATGACAGACCACCGATGGCCCAATACATCCTTCAAAAGACTAAAAATGAGAAAACATGACGATGAAGTTGAAGGCCCATGATCTGCCAGGTAACAATGGGGTGGCTCTGAGAAGGACTTTTATATTGGCAGTAGTAAGGATGGCAGTCCTCTGATTTGTGGCTCTTCACTTCGCAGTGACAACACTGGTGTATACTGCACTAACACCTACTGTAGTTTTGACCATGCTGTCAGTTATTCTGAGAGCTGCGGCGGTGAGCATCAGCCAGTGCTCTAAGTTTCAAGTGTTCATTTGTAAAAGATGTGTTCTAGATCCTGCTAAAGAGTCTTGTATTATCCAATTGAGTTTCCAGAATTTACACTTTCTCTAGAAGCCCTCATTCCCACTGTCTCTAGAAGCCCTCATTCCATTTAGGCATCTTTTCATTCTTTCCAATTAGAATTTTCAGTTCTAATTGAATTTCCATAATCAAATGTCTTCCAGTTTCCAGATGACCTCCCAGCTGGAATAAGTACTTAGTCCCAACTGCATAGTTTTAACTCTCTGTAAAGAAGCAATTTATTTTTATTATGGGCTGCTAAGTTATGGTCATCTTACGGGTTAGAATTGATATTCCTAATGAACACCCAAACTGAATGGACAATTGTTATGCATGGTGAAACTGGAATTCAAACTACATTTCAATGATGCATTGTGTGTGTGCTGGCTAAGATGTTAAAGGAAGCTGGTGCATTTCGCTCCCTAGTAAAAATACACCCAAACATATTAGATTTCAATAGGCTTTGCAGTTAAAAATTTTGCAACTAATTTCAAAGCCCAATCTGGAGCCAATGATTTCAATTCGAGCATATTAGATAGTCTCGAGAGCTAAATTAAATGTTTCAGAGAGCAACTCATGCACTTAGGTCCTGGACCCATTTACAAAGGAGCAGCAGACATTAGCTGCTGAGTAGGATAAAAAAATTTACACATTATTTAAAAAAAAAGTGCAAGATTTAGAGACCATATGTCTAGAAGATCTATTAATGCGAAAGTATTACTTTGCTATGTTTATTCATTTATTTATTGTAAGTACCTACAGCGCCCATGAGGCATTATTGTAGGGGGGATACAACTACATACAATAACACATGCAAAGAGGATATAAGGAAACTTGTTAGCAAGGTAACACAACACACTGATAGAACACTAAATGAATTCTCAAGTAGTATAAGTGATAACATAAAATACATTAACACAGCGCTGGCAAACGCACAGATTTCACAGATTTCTGTCCGCAGACCGTGTCCGCACACCGCATCCGCAGAACGTGTCTGCAAAATCATGTCCGCAGCAGTTGTAATTGAGAAGTGGTGGAGGTGTAATGAGTGGTGTCAATCGATGGAGGGTGATGTAATGTTGCAGCAGCATCCGTTCTTTTGCATTGCTCCAATGCAGATTCTGCAGTGCTCTTTAACTTTGCAACATTTCTGATTTTACAATCCTAAAAAGTGTATTCACAGCTGTTTTCACAATTTCAGGAATACCTGTTTAAGTTCATTCAGTGAGACCATTAGATTGTGTTTTATTGATTGCAGGTTGCACCAAGTGTGAAAGTGCGGGAGAAACCAGAGGTTGGAGTTTTGAGTTAAAAACGGAGTGGCTCTAAATTGCAGCAGTGCCATCGAGTAAAGAAAGCTTTTACTGTCCTGCTAAGAAAAATAGGAAACATGCAACAAGTGGCATTCATAGTTAAAGATAATTATACTGTATTCTGCACGGAGGTGTCATGTCGTAAACTGGCAGTCAATATCGGTTATGTAAGAAACACACATTTAATTTACTGAGAATTACCATTTTATTGATATTTGCTCTTGTGGTGCTTGCCCACAAAAAACTGCAATACCTTATCTGTGGGGACTTGCATAATTAAAGGCAATGACAGTACCACATCAAGGTAAAGCCCACTCATTGAAGAAATCTTTTTTTTTTATTTGCAGTGTTGTTTATATGAATTTCCTATCTCAAATGAAAAAAAATCACACTAAGACTTATGCGAGTTTCTACAAGGTCAATATTTTTATTATAGATCGGTAGCCATCTCTTACATCATTTTTTTTATTTCAGACTCAAAACAAAACAGTTTTTCTGTGTTTATTTCTTCATGAAATTGGACCAGGCAAACGATTTTTCAAGCAAATAATTTCAATGTAAAACAGTCTCATTGAGATCAAAGCCAGTAATAAACACACTATTATCAGCATACATGATGAGCTGAACACTGTTGTCAATATGAATTATGTCATTTATGTACAAATTCAGCAAAAGTGTGCCTAATACTCTTCATTGAGGTACTAAACAAAATATATAAAGGATGATTTGTTTTTGTTACTGTTCATCTGATTCCTTGAATGGGACTTGATTCAATTATTTCCAATACCTTTGCGAGTGCTGGTAATTAAAAAATATATCTCTACGAACGTGTGCTCCATGCTCTAGCAGATTTCATAGAGCTCCCCGATAGAATATTGAGCTTTTATATTAGCATTGCATGACATGTTAATTGGATGTGAAGCATGTTTGATGTTCACAAATGCATGTCCTTTTCATAGTTTCGACTCCCTTAATTGTACGAAATGTTGGCACAGAGCTGAAGTGTTGCCATTGAATTGGACTCCAAATTGTTGACTGGGGGCCTATATCCAAGTTGGAAATGGTCATTTCCGATTTTGATTTTGTTAAACTTGGAACAAAGCCATACTGCCGCGGTGCAATCCATCGCTACGTACGTGGTTCGGCTAGAGCAGCTTTTTAGACAGTGACGGACACAGAGACCAATGACAATTTTTATTTAAGAAACAGCCAACAAAAGTGAACTGAAAACATGGCATCCGCTCACCCCCTACATGGTTACTATACAAAGGCACACTGCACTTGAACCTTGTCTAGGACGCATAGCGCGTAGGATGCTTTCGTAAAAAAAAAAAAAAAAAAAAAAAAAAAAAAAAAAAAAAAAAAAGACCGGCGTTGTACATGGCATCGAATCCAGGTGCGTACACTTTTCTGCCTTTTCCCGTGCTCTCGAGTTAAGTGACCCTTGGATGGCGACTATAACCTTCGAAATGTGATGCATTTATAAAAAAAAAAATACACAGCGGCACAGAGCCGCGGTTTATATTGTAGCCTATCGCGAGGCCTATCGTTTGTCGTCACTGCAGCACTGGAGAGAACGACGCTGGCCACATGCTAGCTGCAGCAGCTGTGGAATGCACGAGGTAAGTGAGAATTAAGCAGTACAATACTTTATGAAGCAATATTCAATACGATTATGCAGTTGTTATATAAAATGTCGATACTTTCATTAACATCGTTGAGCAAAGCCGCACCACACTGAGAATACTCTAGCTGTTAACCCTGTTGTATGGACTTGGCGTTCGTCGCGGCAGCAGAGTGACGCTTGCCACGTGTTCTGAAGCTGCTGCACGAAGACCCGGAAGAATGCGTGAGGGAAGCGGGTAATAAGCACTGTAGCACTTTATTAAATCAAATTTGACACGATTATGCATGCGTGTATTTACGTATAGCCTGGTAAAGAGGCCTAGCGCGCAAGTTATTTTGGTGGCCGCGGCGATTGATACGAAGCCACATGCAACGTAGAGAGGGAAGAGGAGTACGGGATGTGCAGGTCTGCTGTCTGCCAGGAAACATTGGGGCGGCCCTGAAAAGGGCCGTTTGGATGCGCAGCGAAGTGACGGCGTGGCGAACACAACGCCCTGCACTCGTCCGTGGCCCTTTGCCGTGCACCGTCAACAGTGGTGCACTACGTCGTACACAGTGCCTGGTTATATGCTGCCCTGGATGCTGTAGCGATGCTTCCACTGTAGACATTTACGAGGGTTGCCGCGATGATCTTTGAGAGCTGATCGATGCCGCGATCCCTGACATGGGCTGCTGCGTACAAAGAAAATCCTCGGCCTCTTCGCAGCATACAGGAAACGGTGCTGTAAAAGAGTAGAAAAAAGTTGCATTATGAACATAGCGATTTGATGAATGCGCAACATATTACAAAAACCTTCGACAAAGAAATCTGCGTTCTTGTACCTCAATCAGGGTTGAAAATGCGCACGGCCGACGTGCGCCTCAGCATAGCAGTCAGGCAGCGGTTGGTTGCCGACGGCGGATGTTTTCGTGGAGGTCTCCATAGCCGTGGCCGATTTTTTTTTTTTGAACACGAGGAGCGTTCATGCCAGCTGCTGCTGCACGAGGTCCTGGAAGCACGTGGGGAGAGACAAGCGACACAGCACTTATAAATAAGCAAAATGCGAGACAATTTTGCGCAATTTATACTTACCTTGACGGTGCTTGCGATCTCCCGCATGTCGTCGCCATTATCAACGTCATTCCGCCCAACGTAAAGCACGGATCGGCGTGCCGAAAGCGCATTCACGTAAACGCGCAGGCCCGCCATCGTCGAGCACTTCGGTGACCGAACGCGCCGGTGCCGGTGCCATGCAGCAGCGAGATCCACGAACCGAATGCCGGAATCGCGCGCGTTGCCAGAGCGGGGGGCACCTAGCGCTTCCCTAGAGCGTCTAGGGACGAAAAAAAACAAGCAAACCCAGTTTTTGACTACGTCACGTCCGGTTAACCATCGAGCCCGACGCAAAAAACGTCACGCCAGGCCGCGGCGTGTCCACCAATCAGCGTTTCCAGCCGAGCTACCCCTAAACGCTTCTGAGCCAACTCGCCCCCACGGTTTTGAAGGGAAAGCTTCACTACGCCAGGTAGTTCGAGCTGTCGGGTATGCAGCTTTTTACCTTGAGGGAGATTTAGAGGTCAAACATCCGTGTTAAGCTTGGTGGCCGCCATGTGACTTTGGGGCATAGTCACGTAGGCCCCCAAGTGGTCCGTGACCTCTGACAAGGTCAAGGTCAAGGTCACGTGAGGTTACGCCAGTGTGACATGGAGGTAGAGGGCGCTATAGGGGTGATAAATGTATAAATAGGAGCCCCCGGGCTCTTTCCTAGGTTACAACACTGCTCGAGATGGACGAGGACGAACTGTTGCTACAGTAGCGGATCGGAACGCGGAGAAGGCACTTCGGAATGAGGTCCTGAAAAGGCGGCATGCCGAAGACACCGATGAACATTGGGCTTTACGTTTGGAGAAACGCACAATGGGTTCAATCCAAGCTTGGCAATGAGCGTAGCCATGTGAATGAAACTTTCGCTTCCTTCCAAGGTCAACAAAAGTTAAACCACCAGCTAATTTTTTTTTTTGTCTATTCAAGCACAACAGTAAGTTTATAACAGAAAAATGGAAATATCGGCCGCGGACGAGTGAGTATTGCTCGTTAAAGTTTTAAAACGCAGCTTTTGGTCGTCATTATTTATAATCACCAGAGTGTAGCAGTGTTTTTTTGTACTCAGTCTTCAGACACAAAAAAGAAAGTCGTACTATATATTTATTTTGGGAACTTTATGAAGGCGTCATAATTTGTAAAAGTGGTAATGCACTATACTTGAACCAGAGTGCAGCATATTTGAAGAATGCACGTCTAATAGCGTCCCATACTACAATGCTCAGAGTACTTGCGGAGAATGAACGAGACAACCTCAAGCAATGCAGTAGGCTAAGTAAAGACTTACGGAGGAGTCTCATATGTGAACTTCCTTGCGAAAGCAAGAGCTTGCAAGTAAAATTCAACCACAATGTGGCGGTATATTCCCTCAGTATACTATATTCCCCTTGTACTTTTTAGCTAGACATCGCAGCGGGCTGGCTGGTGCAAAAAGATGAATTAAGGACTAACCTCAAGTCAGTTAACGAAGTTACGACAATAAGTCAACGCCAATGGGCGGAGGATCTCCTTTATGGGGCACTTGCCGCTGCGTTGTTGAGTCGAATTTGATATTGCTGCTCTAATGCAGTGATCGACATTCTGCCCTTTTGCGGAACATTGCCGGCGCATGTTTGAGCTGTAGTTATTAGATAAAATTAGAAAAAAGAAAAAAAAAGTAAGCTCTGTAGTTGTCAAATTTCTTTTAATCTGACCAAGCGAAATTATGCCATAAAAAAATGCAAAATCAACGCTCTCGTGATTGATTGCTTTATTTATTCAAGTATGTACGTGCATATCGCCCTGGTGAGCCTTACAGTAAAAAAACGAGGCAAATGAACCCTTGACAGCACCATAGTTGTAAGTCGAATAAATACAGACATCAAATGCAATGTAGTGGTGGGTACTAAGTAAAAGGTGCGGTAAGATAGACAAACAGTTCATTGTACCAAAGCGGTAAATAAACAGAAGCAACAAACACGGGCGATGAATCAGTGGACACAATGAGAAAAAAAATTAACAAAACTGTACTGGTGAATTGCATCGGAAAACATTGCACCATCAGTAGTTTCAGCAATGTCAGGACACAGCCGGTTCCATTTACTCATTGTTCGCGGAACAAAACGAGTTGTTATAAACAGGCATGCGGGCAAAACCTTTTTAACCTGTAAGCTGCGATCTTGTCGCTTAGACATGTAACTCGGCGCCTGTAAATATGTACTTTTAGCTAACGGTGTTCTATTATACAGTGCGTCCCGCAAAAATACGAGGCGAAATCGTTCTTCGCGCAAGGAGAGGTTCGCCCAGTTAATTCGGCGTTTAATTCCGCTGGGAAATTGTTTAGTTACAAAACGAGCTTCACGGTTTTGAATAGCCTCTAACCAAATAATGAGATGCTCTATGTGGGCTTTGCACATAATGCAGGAATATTCAAGGACAGACCGGACATTGGTCATATATAGTGTTTCATTAAGGTTTTGTAGGGCTTGCTTGAAATTTCTTTATAATAAAGTTAAGAATGCTGCCAGCCTTCTGGGTTATACATTGAACGTGACGGTTCTCTGATAAATGCGAAGAAAAGGTGACGCTCAGGTATTTAGCTTCGTTAAGTGTGGTGAGGGACTGATCATTAATCGGATCATTTGATTTCATGGGGTTACGCTTTCTACTGAAACGGATATAGCAACACATGGAAACGTTTATAGACATAAGCCAGTTTCGACACCAGTGGGGTACACTGTGGAGGTCTGACGGTAAAGCTAATCGGTCGGAATCATTTTTAACATTTTTTTTTCACCATAAAACATTGTCATAAGCATCAAGTCTGATTTTTGATGGGCGAAACCATGCAAAAATCAAACAAACAAGCAAACAAATATCGGCATAATAAATTTCTTCAGTTTGAGAACCTTGCAGGTAACGGAGTCACTTGCGCTAAATTGAAATAATTTAAAAAGAAAACATTGAAAATTCTAAGACGGGAACGCAATCTGCTTAGAAAGTGCCAAATATGATGTGATCCACTTTTTGGTGCTGCTGGTGTCTGGGACAAATAGCGTATGTGATTAGATTCCGGGCATCACTCATCGCCTTACTGCTCAAGCTTCCATTAACGTGAGTAAACCCTTGAAGAAGAAAGAAAGGCACCAGCAATAGGCAGTATCCCTACGTAGTAGAGCTGTTTTCGTCTTGCTGTCTTTTTTTTTTTAGGCAGCATTGGGTTAGCACAGGCGATGTAACTAATCACTCGGTTACCATTAGGTCTATGTTAGCTCCCTCCCCCCCCCCCAAAAAAAAAAAAATAAAAAGGAACCAAGAAGAACGAGTTGACTGGTTCTAATTACACGACAATGGATTCATGACTAATTATGAAATCATTCAACAATTTTGCCCAGGAGGGAATCTATGGTGGGACGTCGAGCAATGAATTCGTGCTTCGCTGTTTCTTAACGCCGTCAGAGCTGGACGTCATTTACCAACGTATCTGGCCGACATTCGTCGCAAATCTGGGCAGGAGGATCTCCTGTAGAACAAGTTATAGGCCACGGCTGTTGCAAGTGTTGCCAAAATGCCTTGCTTCTTACGTGACATTCACACCCCGACAAAACCATGTGCGCTTTACTGCGGAAAGGTGTCCCCTTTGCAAGCAACAACAGCGCGAATTGAATGTATTGCCACCAACGCTCAATTTTTTTTTATGACCCCTAAGAGCTTTTTCTTGGAAAAAATACACGAAGTTCATGCGCGTGAAGCTGTTATCATTTATATACCTGTAGTATATAGTTTGGCTTGGCCTAGATAGAGTTACTATATGGCGTAGATGGCATGGCGGATTCCCAGGGTGAGGGCTCCGGAAATTTCGGCCATCCGGTTTTTATTTCAGTTTTTAGAAATGTCCTTTTAATCTGTTAAAACGTTTCCCCACCTAGCTAAGACAAGGTTTTCCTGCTCGCAAAGTTGACTGAAAATATCACAATCGATCTCCGCGAATCTACGCCGCTTGTTTATTCTAACCGCCACTTGTGTGTGTGTGCGCCAGGGAGCGGCAGAAGTGAACGAGGGAACCTAGCGCATTCCTTGCCTCTCACCTCCTTTCACCGTTTGCGGCACAAAAGCATTCAAACCTTGGCAACAATATGTTTGCCACCCCACGCTGCCAGCGAAAATAGCAATAGGCCGCTCGCTTGGCAATCGTATTGGAGACCATCACACGCCTGTGTCCATCGCGCCGGCCGCCTGCCTCGAGCAGGCACGGGCCAGACTCGAGGCGCGCAAGGCCGGATCAATTAGTAATCAAGACGCGAGCTTACTTAGCACTGCAGAGAAAGACGTCGGGAGCGTCGGGCGGTTGCCCCGGTCGTTAGGCCGTTCTGGGTAGACACGCGAAAACAGCTTGCAGGAAAATCTCAGCTATACTTCATTATCGGCCAGAATGAATTCTCCACCAGCGCTGTCTCGCGTGTCTCAAAAGCGCCACGTTCGCTGAATTCCTTTTGTGTCGTAATGAGTTCTCGAGCCGAAACGGGTGCCTATAATGTTTTAATCAAGATTTTCCAGAGAATTTCGCTTTGTAAAGTTGGAATTCGTAGGTGGCGAGTTCGCTCGCCACCTATGCCTTTTTGCTCTTTCAGTCGCTCAGTTTTATTTTGTAGCTAGGCCAACATGGAGGAGGGGGGGGGGGGGGGGGGGGGCTAAAGCAAACCAAGGTGAACAGACTCTGTAAATAAAGTTAAATATTCTTCTGACGATGGGGGGGGGGGGGGGGTGGGGGGGTGCTAGTGCATGATGTAAAAAGACAGACTTTTTACATCATGCACTTGCAGGTATATGCTTGCAGGTATGACTGAACCATGCGCAATGAACATACTAAGCTTTCCACGAAATGGAGTGTGAATGAGAATAGAAACAAAAAATACTGCGAATGCACCGTAACTTCGCGACTGAAGCGTTTATGTATAGTACAGTTGGTCATTCTCCAGATCAACAATATTTCCAAAAGAGGAGTTGAAAATATATGTTTTAGGGGGTTTACTGTAGACACAACCGCTAACCTTGATCTCCATCGGCCCAACAGGAGGCGTCTTCACACACCACCACATCTTTCATACCAGTGGCTTGCTCTCGGTGCACCGAAGTTTCACATCGCGAACACAAAGCGCATCGCCCTTCCACCTTCAATTGAAGTTACTCTGTGGCACTGCTCACAGGAAGTTTTATTTTATTCATACTTTTTTCTCTGTAACGCTGTTGCGTTAAAATTTGTTGTATGCACAGGCCGGGCGTTCAAAATGGACTTCTCGTTTTATCTCTCTTTCCCTCCCTCTTTTTTAAATTGCGAACAGGAGCTCATACAAATCGTTTTGTGTAAATGGACTACGCGGTCAGGCGGACACACACACACACACACACACACACACACACACACACACACACACACACACACACACACACACACACACACACACACACACACACACACACACACACACACACACACACACACACACACACACACACACACACACACACACACACACACACACACACACGCACACGCGCACGCGCACGCGCACGCGCACGCGCACACGCACACGCACACGCACACACACACACACACACACACACACACACACACACACACACACACACACACACACACACACACACACACACACACACACACACACACACACACACACACACACACACACACCAGTGCAGCAACGCCTAGCCGAAGAAGCGGGATCGAATCCCGACCGCAGCTGCTCCTTTTCGATGGACGGGAAAAGCAAAGCTCCCGTGTACTGTGCGATGTCAGTGCACGTTAAAAAACCCCAGGTGGTCGAAATTTCCGGAGCCCTCCACTACGGCGTCTCTCATAGCCCCATAAACTAAACTACATGTGGCGAAACGATTCATACTGATTCTTCACGGTGTTTATTCGAAGTCGATGTTTCGGACGTAGCTTCTCCTTTCTAAAAATTATAGTATACAACGACAAACTTGTTGCTGACTTACTGACTAAACCAGATAATAAACGCAGTAAACGTGCCAGAGTGTAAAAGTACTGCCACGAGCGTGGGTATGTAAAACTCCTCTAAGAAGCAGAGGTATGAAAAAGAGAAAAACATGACGGCTGTACATGACACTTCTTTCATTTGACCTTCGGTGCCGTCACGTCAACAAGCCGCAAGGACAAAGTAAAAATAAGAAGGCAGTTCAGCTACCCAGCAAAGAGCTTTCTTTTTCGTCAGTTTTGACGAAACAGTCGTCCTTCGAGACACTCCAGTTCTTTAGCGCTGTTTCCTTCCTTATTATTTAGTAGAGATTGCCACTACTTCTGCCCACATCATAAGAATCCTGCTGTGGCAAGTCGCAACGAAAATGAATAAAGGAAGAAAAAAAAATATCCTTTGTTATTTTGCCTTCGAGCCTTGACGCCGTTCGTGTACTTATCTTCCTATATGATACACTCCCCGCTCCAACAGCAAGCCTACTTTCTGGCGGGAGAGAAAGAAAACATTGCGTTCGTATTGTCCACGCGTCGGAAAGGAACATCAGCCGCCCTACGAGGAAACTTGGAATAGAACAGAAGACGGAACAGAAGCGCCTTCCTACAAGACACGGAACGCTTGCTATAGAGAAGCACATGCAGTGTGGGGGGTCATCACCGCAACGAAGGCAGTGAGGTCCAGAGACAAGACGATGCTGTTACGCCGTCGACTGTTTCATGTGTGCTGAGGAGGGCAGGGCGAAAAGAGGTCTGAAGTAGTGAACACGATGAGTAGATGAGCCATTAACGCGTTTCGGTGGTTCAGCTGGCTACATTTTCGTCCATTTGCAGGGGCTGCAGAACTTTTGATATGGGAATCGAACCTATCGAGGCCCTTGGATTCCCAGTCAAACACGCTACTCCTAGAAAACGCAGGCACTTACGACGTGGTTAAAACGGCGCTTTATATCCATGTTGGCTGGTGCTTCACATAATGTGGTAGATTACTGTTGTACCGCCGAAGAATTGACGCGTTTGAATTGTGGCGCTGGCGAAGACTTGAGAGTTCCTTGGACTGCCAGAAGATCCAATCAGTCGATATTGTCGACCATAAACCCTAACTGCTCATTGGAGGGTCAAATTCTAAAGTTAAAGCTCAGCTACTTTGGTCATCTGATGAGAAGAGAGGAGTCGCTGGACAAAGATTTGATGTTGGAAAAGGTTGAGGGTCGCCGGGGGTAGGCAGCGAACGCGATGGTTAGATGGCATCCTCGAGGCACTGCAGATGAAGTTATGTGATGTTAAGAAGATATGGAGAGACCGGAAAGCGTGGCGTGATATGGTCCATAGGGTCACGAAGAGTCGGACACGACTGAACGACTGAACTGAACTGTTGTATGTGCTACTGGATATGTACGACCCGAAACCGAAAGGTACTGAAGTGCTAGATCTAATAAGTATTTGGTCTAAGCACTCCATATATAACGGTCGTCGTCTTCTGGTGTCCCGAAATCGTAGTATATATACTTTGCTGCGTAAGCGATGTGGCGGTACATTGATTCTGCTTGAGATCCGCAACTGACATGGTCCTTAGAGGTCACTGCAAATGCACACATTGTGTTGCAGAGTGCGTTGTACGCGATTTTATTTGGAGGCACAGAGTGGGCCTTATTAGGAAACGAAAAAAAAAGCAGACTAAATTTTGAGCCATTTCGAATGCAAAAATCACACTGAACATATTTCTGTTACTCACCCGCTTTTCCAACCCTCAGCGTAGCCAACAAATCCCGGTTTTCAAAACCAATCGAGCGAGCGCGCTTGGTTTGTTTGAAGCGGATCGTGGGCTCACTCGCAACTCTACCGCGAAATATGATGTCGAAAGCAAAACTATGACGTTTAATAACCTCAGCTGGTCGTTAAGCAACTGGCTGATAAGCAAAACAAGGTGCACGGTATATCTTATTCAACGCTCGATAGTGTAACTGTATACTCTTGTAACCTCGTGTGAAACAAGCAATTTTTCGCTATTGTGTGGTCATTTTGAATTATATATATATTTTTTTGGCTCTTTACACAATGTTCCTTTTACTGTTTTTGTCATCAAGTTTAACTTCATTTTGTTTTCATCTCTTGTTGAAATCAGTACACTTTTAAGTTTATCACCGTGTTATGTTTTTATCGCTTTTTGGCTCTTTTCCGCCATGTGACGTTGACGGCATCTGATTATCTTTTCCACTGCCTTCCTACATATTGTACGAGTTTCTTTCAAGAAAATTCAGTTGTCAGTCAGCGCTCTTTCCTGTCCCTTCTTCGCTTCACCTTCGGGCTTCTTTCGCGCTGTTTCACTAAGTTACGATGAACCAACTAGCCCAGCAAAAAGTTCTGCTTGTTTACTGATAAGGTACGGCGTTCTAATCGCGTAGAGACTACTCTCACCCAAACGGATTTTTTATTAGGTAGAAAAGACCTTGAAACGAAACAAAGGTGCTACGATCACCCACCGATTTCGAAAGAAAAATGCTTGCAACGACGCCGATTTGGGCCGGATTCCCAGAGGCTGCAGCGCCATTCGCTGCAAGGCGGTGGCAACTCGTCCTTTTCGGTGATGCTTTTCGAAAAAACAGAGAAAAAAACAGTCTTACTTGTAGAATAATCCTATGGAGTCATTCTTAACATTCCTATTTAATACCTCAAAATGCCATTTTTTTACACGAGACTTATTATTACAAGAACAAAAATACGGGAGGACCCTGTTTTACACCTTTATCTACACATATATGCGAAGTTACTGAACTAGAACACTTTTTATTTATTTATAAATAAATAAATAAATATATACACTACGCATTTACGCAGCAGTTTTTCGTTTTCGAAGAAAAATTTATTCTAAATACAGCAAAATAATTGATTCCGGAGAGAAACGTTACAAAAAAGTGATCAGTAGTTCAAATATTTTTTTCAAGTTGAGTTCATTAAAATCAAAGTAGACATTAGGATGCAACAAATTTAAGTGATCTATGTGTAGCAGTTTCTGAAGGAATGGTTTTCAAATGAGTCTCAAAATGGATTGAAAGCATGGAGCTTGCCAGACGAGCCCGATATACAACGAAAGCTGGGATTTTTCGGAGCCGCCACCGTCTATCACTTGTAACGAAAGCTGTGAATACGGTTTTCGCAGTTTAATGGCAGCATAGCCATTTGCCAGTATTTGGGGACCCTGATTCACAGCTTCTCTTATGCATCCGCCATGGCGACTCTATAGCTTTGACGCAGGCTGCCGATACGCTTAGACCCAGGCAAAAAGCAAAAATGTCCTTGAAATTTCCAATACCGATGGACGTTGAAGAATACCAGGGGGTCCTACGATGTTTCTCATTGTGCACGTCCAACTTCGGTACAGTGAACCCCACATAGTATATAACTGTTCCATTTATTTCAGTGCGAACGACAGAAACCAACAGACCGTGCTACGTATTGCGGCCATATGTCGGAAATAATCGAATGGAGTGAGCCCTCCACACTACAACCGAACGAAATGAGGACGTAAGCATGCAGAGGGATTTCTTGTGCGAACACGAATAACCGGAACCGCTATCCGCGCAGGCCTACTCGAGATAGGGGGACCGTGTCCGTTAGAGGGACATTAGAATAGCGAGGCGACATTGCGAATGCCCACAATGGAATCCACACCCGTCGCCCTTCCAACGCAACATTCCGCGAGCGCGCATGGGGCGCTATACTACCCTATCCCCCCAACCGCTTGAGACCCCCGGTTCTAAAACTTGCTTATCTGTCTGTGGGCTTCTGTTTCCAGTGAAACCATATAAATTCTGCTCATGTTCGTCACTCCGTGACGAAAATTTTTGCAGATATGTTTTCAAGAACTTCAGTTGTAAAAGCGCCCTTTGCATATATGTCTCGTACTTGTTTCGTCCGTGTCGGTCACGCTCTTACCTTCAGATGGGATGCCGTCTAATCCAGTCGTCCGCATTAATAAAAGTGCCCGGCTGACAGCTGGCTCTCCGTTATCTCCCCGATGACAACGGCACCATTCGAAGATCGCATTTCATTACAACAGCTTGGGGATCTTGTCCGACATGCTTTTTCAGCATCCAAATATGAAATTTGCCTCTTTGACTCTGTTGTGGAAGCCAGATTCGGCCCTCTTTGCTCGTGGTAAAAGCTATCGTGTGGAACGCGGAAATTGGCCCGATCGCATGCTAAGAAAACCCACAGTACGAATGACAAGTTATAGATAAAAGAAGAAAAAATTCAGATCTAGGAAGGCATTTAAGGACCCAAGCAGTGAATTTCCCAAGCCCGCAGGACACCGAGCACATCCGCTTCACCTTGCGAACGGGGTAAGGGACTTCAGCGGAAAGCGCCTCTCTGTCGTTGTGCCTATTTAGCGGAGCACACGCTGCAATTTGGCTTGTTTCGTGGAACGCGCCCGCTAGGTCGGAAACCTGCACTTCGCACACGTGTGCTTACGCTTAGAGACGATCATCAGAGTGCTATCCAGAACTGAAGAACGGAAGTCCTTTATTTCTTCATTTTTGTCTGTTTTTATATTTTTGGGTCACTCGGAAAAAGGCACGATCATGCACTAGCGCTCACCCCTATATCAAGGTTTACAACGCACCCCTGAGCGCATTGACTACGTGGGTCATCAACCTTCCTCGCGGGGTTCAATGACAAGGCTAAGGTCTGACCTAATGTAGTTGCAGGTTGACGCCCCTTCTGGCATGTTTTCCTCAGCTCACGTGTTGGCGTTTTTGAATGCAGCAGAAGCGCACGCTACCTTAATTTTTCCTTCAGGAAGGCGCTAAATGTTGCGCGGGAAAGTGCTTGCGAAGTGAAAAGAGGTCCCTGTCGTAATTGATAATTTGCTCGTAGTTGCGTTCCGCGCAACTTGTCGAAATATTTCAAAGCTGTAACCTGCCGAACCACAAACATTTCAAGGTCACTTGCACTCGCTTTTATAAGGGATAAAGATCGTTCACGGTTATATCATGTCAGCTAATTACGATCATGACAGCTGATTTGACAGGAAAGAAATTGTATAGGCTTTCGCTATGCTGTGTAAGTCGCGAAACCACGCGAGAGCAATGTAAATGTTGGTTATCTTTGTTTGTAAATATAATTACTGGCCTCTTCACTTCTTCCTTAATGCTTTATTCCACGGTACAGACCAGAAGTGCACTCACTGCAAGACTGATACCGCACATTTCCAGAGACGATGAACGTAGCGCACGGCATATGCATGGGCCACGCGACGCGGGCAAACTTTCGCTTGTATCGGAGAACGTCGCAGATACAGCTATCTTTGTAAATCTAGCATGGCGCTCCACGCAATACAAAACACGACATGCGCATTTTTTGGACACGAAGGAACACTAACACGACATTTACACATTCTTTGGCAAGCGACATAACAGCACATTGCATGTATTGCCCCGCGCGCATGGCAAGTGGCAAACAGTAGCAGGCCACCGCTAACACTTTTCAATCGCCCACTGGTGAAAATCAAGGCACCCGGGCTGTGTGCGACGTGAGTGCACGTTAAAGATGGTTTGGTTTATGGGGTTTAACGTCCCAAAGCGACTCAGGCTATGAGAGACGCGGTAGTAGAAAGCTCCGGAAATTTCAGCAACCTCGGGTTCTTTAACATGCTCTGACATCGCACAGCACACCAGCGCTTAGCTTTTCGCCTCCATTGAAAAGCTCCCGCCGCGGCCGGGATTCGATCCCGCATCCTTTGGCAAAGCAGTCTAGCGCCCTAACCACTCACCACCATGGCGCACGTTAAAAAATCCCAGGTGGTCGAAATTTCCGGAGCCCTCCACTACGACGTCTGGCATAGCCTGCGTTCGCTTTTGGTCATTAAAATCCATGCACGAACCAACCAATCAGATGAACAGCATCAACATCATCATATAATCATCATCATCATCATCGTCGTCATGCAGCCTGACTGCACTTACAGCACAGCGAAGGACTGTAGGCATGTGTATTCTACGAACTCCATTAGTATTCTACGACTCCATGACCTCTCTAACGCATTTAACATGTCGACCGTTTTTGCCTGCTGCCAGTGAAGAATGGAATTCATTACCAGAACTGTGTACCTCATAGAATGCGGTATTTGTAAGTTCCGGCAGTGTTCACATCACACTTGAAATCATAATTTAGGTTATTGCTGCTCTCGCTTAACCTCTCTGTTGTCTTTCTACCCTTGGCCGCAGCTGTCTGCAGGGTTCATGTCGGGCACGAGGACATACCGTGACGCCACCTCTTGGCAGCGCCCATGCGATGCTCTAGTTGAGATAACGCGCTTTGAACTGCTGCTGTGTGATGCGTGTCTATCTAGGCAATATAGTTTATTGTTAAATTTATTTATTTATTCATTTATTTATTTATTTAATAAACACTTTGATGCGGGCCTGTCTAAGCTGAATTTGAGGTAGTGGGCGCACTCATTCGAAACGAAAGCACTTCGCCGAGTTAGCGAGCTGCCAAGCTATAGCCCGAACGGTATTACCTGCTACTACAACGCGCACAGCTGTTATATGGAAAGAACTGAAACTGCTACTCAACTATTCAGCGGCAAGCGGTCATTGAATATGGGTAATAAGATTTCTCGGCGAGAGGAGCGTAGCTCTCCGGTTCCTGACAGATGCGGAGCGCCTTCGGACAGTGCCGGAGGAAGCGGCGCCTTTCGTCTGCTCCCTTGACGCTGGCAAGTTTGACAGTGATGGTGACGCGGAGCAATCTCATAAAACAACTGTGCAGAAATGTGTTCCACGTACGCTGCGAACTCCTGCGCACTAACTACGATCATTGTCACTCGGGCCTTTGTCGAGTGTTTTGCTTTCCCCGCGCAGAAATGTTTAGCTATTATCTCAGTTAATCATGGGACCTGTGATGTTCTTGCTCGTGCCTGTATGCTTTCTCGATCATTTTTTTTTTTTTTCTGCGGGGGGCAGGGTCAAAACTCCTGTCGGTGACGCGATCCCGAGCGAGATAGGGAACGGCAGTGGAACTTGCGCTTGACCGGAATCGGGACCGGGACTTCTATCCGTGACCGGAATCGGGACCGGGACTTCTATCCGTACCCTTTTACAGCGATTCTTCACCGTCACAGATGCTGTTGTGGCACAGCGAGTCTCCACTGCGAAACCGGTCCGTTTCCCGCCACCGCCGTACCCTCCTCTTCCTCCACTTTCCTCTTCTATTTCTCTTCATCGCTGTATTTCATCTTCCGCCGCACCTTGCGTTCGCTCTCCTTCACCCGTTGCGCTCGTTCACTCTGCCGGTTACACCAACAACGCCGACGCTCAGCCAACGAAGGGGTGCTTAAGAGCTGCGCTCTGATAATTAAACACTTTTACAATGAAATCTTCACTGCGGCCTTCTGAAACACCTCTTAGTTAGTTCAAGAAACATCATCAGCAACGAATGCAGAGAAGCCTTCAACGTGTTTTAAAATGCTTGTCGGAATAAAGGCACGTAAAAAAATCACACTGAATGGAATATTACCACAAAAAATATACGACAGCCTTGAAGTTCGGGTATTTCACGACATATGCTACAGGTTGTAATGCAGCAAAGACTGTGTCGACGTTTTTCATAGTTTGGGAACATACAATGATTTGGGCCAGATCCCAGTAAGCGCAATACGGGGTGGTTTAGGTTTAAAGGGTTTAACGTCCCTGATTCAGGCTATATAAGGGATGTCATAGTGAAGGGCTGGGGTTATTTAACGTGCACTGACATCGCACAGCACACGGAGTCCTGGCATTTCGATTTCATTAGAAAGCGGCCTCGAGGCCGAGGCTGAACTAACCCGATTCCTTGGGTTCAGCAGTCCGCCCCAACCACTGAGCCACCGTGGCGGGTCTTGGAGCGCTAGAGACACTAGAATTTTTGGCACGCGTTTTTTTTTTTTTTTTTTGCCCGAAAACAGTGCGCAAGACAGTGCTGTTCATGAATAATGGCGCAGAATTCACATACACCACCTAAATATATTATAATTAAGCTTTTTCACTATGCAGTTTCGATTTCAGTTGCTACTGCCGAGCGACGTATGTGATGCCATTTACGCGCTGAGGTCTAATGAGAGATGAAAAAACTGCAAGATAATCGCTGCTTTTTCATTTCTTTTGCATTTTAACTTCCGGGCAGGCTTACATAAAGATAGTGCCAATTAATATGAGCGAAGCAGCGACAATACTGCAGCCGTTTTTCTACGCGTCAATGTCAAACCGAAACTGCAGGGGTGGATTCAATTATATATCAGTTACCACTTTTTCACGCCATGCACGTGGCAAACATATTACACAGCAGAGCTTTGGATGCATGAGCCTATATTACGGCACAGCTACATAGCCACCTTTTAACATGAAATGCTGATAGCACCCTTTCTTTGCGTATCACCGGGGGGAAGACGGCGCCGAACCGGAGAGGAACATGGATCAAACGAGAGGCGAAACTGAACGCCTAACGACATTTCGTGGGTCAGCCACTCATTGGTGCTTAGAGGCTGCGCTGCAACTCGAGTAGCGCATGCGTCGAGTGTCTTCCTTTACTCCGCGCTGGCTTCTCGGCACTAAACTGAAAAGGGCGCAAAACTATCTCATTTTTTAGTGAACACCTCAAACGCGCCGTCATTGAAGACACGTGCCGAAGCAGAATTGAGACGCCCTTGAGCGTGGTACGCCTTCCTTCTCAGTCATTTCGGGCTGACATCTACTCTCCACAGCGTCCTCGGCTGTGATTTTTACGACACCTAATCTCTACACGAGAACATTGCTCTCATTTACTAAACTATCCATTTATTTACTTATCTATTTAATTATTCACTATTTACTACAGTCACATCTGCGTGATATAGTAAAGTGGTTACACAGATTTAACGCCCCCCTCCCCCCTCCCCCCCCCAAAAAAAAGACAGAAAAAGAGACAGGAAAAGCCAGATACCTGCAAGTGAGCATAATAATGCAAATTAATAAAAAAATAGTAGGAACCTAATATGCCACACAGATTTAAGACTGCAAGATGACCTATACTAAATTGGATGTTAATGAGTAATTACTGTCTCGATTGAAGATTGCAGAACTACAACAACAACAAAAGCAGTGGCGCAAGAGAATACCTTTGCATATACAGCACTGTAACGCGAAAGGAAAAAGTAGCACAAAAAATTGATTTGAAAACTTACTGCGGAATGTTGAAACTTTTGCAGTTTTCTGCTTGGCTTTATTTCAGCAAATCGACCAACCAGTGGCCCATTGCTAAAAAAACAAAACTAAACGATAAGCGAAATTGTTGACAAGGCATTATTCGCGGAACAAAAGTTAAGTTCGTTTTCCTGCGCTGCTGTTCCAGTGCGCAAGCAGTTCCAGTGCGAGTTGTGGGAGATAAATGATGTGGTATATGAGGCTTACCGCCCCTAAACTGGCCAATGGGCTACGAGAGACGCAGTAGTGAAGGGCTGTGGATAAATTTCGTCAATCTGTGCTTTTTTTTACGTCGACTAACATCGCACATTATACGGGATTCGTTTGTATTTCGCCTACACCGAAACGTGGCAGCCGCGAACAAAATATAACCCGCGTCGCCGGGCTTAACAGCCGATATTTCTTACCCCTGAGCCACCGCGGCGAGTGCGAATCAGATGAGATGTGAGGTAATGAAAAAGATCACCTCTGTGGCTTAAAGCGAAATTCGTATTTTCTACAGCTGTGCACTTAGAGAGATCCATCAGCTGGATGTACTGAGCATGACATTGCTCCTGTGAGCAAATGTCGCAGTCGGGCGAAGAATAACACCCACAGTTCGGGTGAGCGCTGAGTACGGCGTTGTCTTTTCAGTTATCAACGAAAGCCGTAGGGCGTCATGACAGCGTGGCCGGGCCTTACCTAGCCAGTGCACTTGAGCCATTCTATTGCCCGTTGCTGCCAGCTGTCCGTCTCGATAAAGAGCCGCCCCGAGGGCGTTGTTTATGCTGCGGACCCTCTCGGGGCCTTGGGACAGCAGCACGGCAATTACATCGCGGCGTGCTTATATTGTAGGCCGTTGTGCAACAGACATATTTTGTTACGAAACAGTCCCAAATAGCAAGCATGTATGCTGTCCTACTGGAGTGCTTTAGCCACCCCCATCTGTCACACGCGCTACAGCGCATGCATGTCCAAAGGCACGGAAAATATACAGCGGGGCATGCATGTGAGCTATACGAGCTAACGGTTTGTTGTCGTACATCGTGTCTGTTGCCGCATCAGGTATGGCCCGCTAAAAACAGGCAGTTAATATATGTCTAGCTCATACATGCATTTTTTTTTTTCTTTTCACACACGCGCTGCAACTTGACCAGCTTACGGTTTCAGCGCGTAGCAGTAGCAACAGGTCGAATTCATTCACAACTCTTAATGCGCATGCGCAATTTCATTGCGAAAGCAATACTACTCTAGGTTTTGAGCCTTCAGCGTAGCGCGGCTGCACCCACGTGACGCTGTGACATCACACCCCACGTGACACTAGGGCTGAGAGCTGGGCGCGTTCATACGGTTTGATAAATACTGTTTGATAAAGCAGGTGGGAGGGGGGGGGAGTGGGGAGGGGGGGGGGGGGCTTTACATGTGGGCTGGCAGGAGCTGCCAACTGGCTCTCTCGTTTCACATGGGACGGTTATGTTAGAATCAGCCTGCTAGGACCCTGGCATTCACGTTACCCCTATAGGCCACTAAGGCACGTTCATACGGCTTGGTTAAAGCGGGGCTTTATATATGGGGTGAGGAAAAAGAAAAAGAGAAGAAGAACGCTCGGTCACCCGTAGCTAATGCTTTCGCTCAATATTTGGTTCAGCAGCGTTGAACCCTTGTAATTTCCTTTTTTTTTTTTGTGTGTGTGTGTGTGAAAGCCATGTGCTGCTTTTGCTTTCCACAGCCCTTAACTGCCAACTGTAACACTTAGAAAAACGTCGGCTCAGGAACCTAGTTTAGTGTCGCTGTGGTTTTTAATAGTGAGTTTTGTGGGATTTATAGCGGCCACGTAAGCAGGTTTCGGAGCATGTTGTTCAGGGAAAATTCGCGGATATTTGGTTCGGTTGACTGACGTGAAACTCGCGCACAAAATGTAGCACGAGTTTTCAATGAAACGTAATACCAATGCATCATGACTGTGATTAAAATGCCGTTTCTCCTCGAGCTAGTTTCGATAGAGGCAAAAAGCAAGGCGCCCGTGTACCGTGCGATGTCAGATCACGGTAAAAAACCCCAGGTGGTCGAAATTTCCGGAGCCATCCACTACGGCGTCTCTCATAGCCTGAGTCGCTTTGGTACGTTAAACCCCACAAATCAAAACAAACCAGTCTTCGAGCTAGCTGGTTCCTGCGAGTTAGTGTACTAGAAATATATTTACGAGGAAGCTTGTGGTGAAATAGGCACATGTTCTACGAAACTGCAAAAAGAAAAAAAAAAAAAGAGCCGCTGGTAATGCGTGATACAAGCATAAAAAAAGTAAAAGAGTACACAATGATAACGCTAAGCTGCCTGAAGAAACCCTCAACATCGTCAAGGACTGAGTGAAGCGAATTGTTGCCGTATGAATTAATGAAGAAATAACTGCGCGCGGCGAAAACACGTGCAAAGAGTAATTGGTCTGCTAAATATCTTTATAACCAGCGGAAAGAACGAGCGAAATTGACAAGTAGAGTAATCACGGAGGAAACAATGCGCAGAGCAGCAACACGCAGAGCAAAAGTGTCAAAACATGAAATTTCGCTATCGCTTCCCGTTCTTCACAGAGGTCGCTCCGGCGCCCGACGCTTCGGAACCGAACAAAAAGGCCTTGTAGTTGTTCATTTCCCGGTACTTTCGTGCCAGCATCTGGCTCGCCCGAGTGGCGGCCTTCCTCCAAGTCAGTGTCGTAACGATTGCGGCCTTTGTGCAAACATTAAAAGAAAAATGAAGTCATAAAAACAGCCTCGTGAGCTAAGAGTCTCGATCCCCGATAAGATTTGTTACGGCGGCAGGAAAGAGCGGCGATGGTATAATACGCGGGCTCATACAGAGACGTGGGAGAGATGAAATAAAAGACCAGCTCCTGATAAATTGAGATAGCCTTGGATCAGACATCTGTTATGATTACTTTGGGCCAATCATGTCTCCAAATCGTCGCAAAGAGTAAGGGGAGGGAAAAAAATGTTATTGGTGGTGTTGTTTCGAGCCGAGATAGCATAGCAGTGATTTAAATGCGTCGTGCTGTGCAGCATTCCCGCATATACTTCATATCGCAGATCCTGTTACTGAGAGCATTGATCACTAACAAACTCGTTTGAGCTACCGAAAGCAGCTCGCTTTACTACAAGGCTGACAAACGCGAGTGGCTTTCCGCTCCGAAGCGATAGGCAGCGACGGCACTGAAAGACGCCATTCCTAGCAAAGAAATCAGGTTACTAGAGCAAAGATTTTGTCTAGAATGGACTCGATGCGGCTTTATGTTGGTATAGCAATTCGAATGCGGACACTACGAACGTTTTGCGAGGAATGACTAATACAAATCCTGCCTGTGATGGCCGTAGTTTGCATCCCAGAAATAAACCAACTAGAAAAATAAAAACGCTGAAGTAATTATGCGGGACAACTAAAATGATGTCCTGGCACGTCCTGGGCGTATTAAAGAAGTTACCGCGCACAAAATAGTCGTGGTGAGATTTTGTCTGTGACTGCGATGGTAGCCAGACACAGGAAAACTCCATGGTTATGGCTGTCTCATGTTCGAAAGAAAGGAAAAACGAAAAAATCTCCAGCCATCTGCAGAATTTCTTTGCGACCATTTAAATGCATGCCTCATTTTGCCATTCGAGAATTATTTCTGTAGTTCTATGGCATTTGAGAACATCGTACAACCTCATGCTATATCTTATCTAGCTGTTCAGGAAGATAAAATTCATTAAGTTCAAAGCCCTCAAGGAAGTATTCCGAATTGTATTAAGCCGCGACATAACGTTATAAAAATTTACAGCGTTTCCTTTTGGCGAGAGCAGCTGCAAGCAAGAAATACATTGCAGTACTGGCGTAGCTCATTATACAGAAGTCCTGATAGATGGCTATCGCCACTCTATTTGAATCTGGCTGTCACTGGCAGCTCGCGTCACCGCTGAACGAGCCGCCGCTTTTGCCCTATTTTGTTCTTCGAACATAACAGCGTGATTCTTTTTTTTTTTTTTTTTTTTTTTTTCTGGCTGCTGAACCGCCGCTATTGTCCACTTATTTTATTCCAGCTAAGTCGCATGTGCCTCTCGCTGCTTTTGGTGCCGCACGTGCCGGGGCGTTGATACGCTTGTCTTTTTGTGCACTCAGCGGCGTCCAAGCTCATCAGTTGTAGCAGTGCGCTAAACAATTACCATCGATAATTTAACGAGGCCTGCACATGGCCTTCTTTCCCAGCAGTGGACATCGCGAATGCAGATGGGCGATAAAGGGTCAGTCAATTGAACTGCGCCCATGGATGGGAGTAAGGTGTCGAGAGCACACCACGTGACTGGACTCACCCCCCGCAATCGCAGCTTCATTTGCGCTCCCTTTATTGCCCACCCGCTGCCGTGACGTAGGCTGCTGGGGTGCACCAGCCTTATCAAGATGTTGGTGGTGAGGGCTAAGCGCCATTCGCTGCTTTCGTTGTTCTACGCGCCACAGTGCTCACCTGCTTTTCTCTTGGCTTAGCAAGTGTTCCTCTGCTTTGACCGCCTCCTTACATCGGTGTATGGCTTCATAAGGTTGCCACTGTGGACGCAGAGGAACCCTTTTCTGCTCTACTGTAAAAAGCCCGGCTTTCCGCCTCTTGAACCATCCGATGTTGCTGTGCGCAACTATAGCGCTACTGCCACTTTGCAGTTAGGAGAGAAAAACGAAATCGGAAAGGATGACGCTGAATGCGAGGGTGATAATTGTTTATACGCCCTGCCGCTTTGTTTCAGTGCGATGGTGTGCACCGCCGGTTTTTCCAAGCATCAACTACTGCAGCACTCTCTAGGTACGACTATCTGGTATTCTCGGATCCCTCTCGTAGATCATAGCAATAGTTTTGCAGCGACAGCTGTATCCGTCCCGTTCATCGCTATCGGGCCGTCTTCCACGCACGCCGCACTCGTTTTCTCTTGTAACCCTGATCACCCCTCCTCCGAACCCACGACACCTAACTGTGTTCGTCTTTTCCAGTGCTGTGAATGCAACATTCCTCCAAATCTCCACATAACTTCATTACCGATCGTCGCACACGGCATCTTCAATACTCTCAGAAAAGTGCTCTCAGCGCCAATGCGAATGAAGCAACATTAACGCAACACACAATTAAGACCTGCCCGTGGAATCGTTAGCGTCCGGCCATTTTCCTTCCTTTCTTTTTTATTTTTCCTGGATTCTATTCGGTCAAGAAGTCCAGCTTTGCAGGCCGTTTGTTTGGGCACGGTATTCGTCGTTACGTTCGTCGCGATTTCAGGAATATGTTTTACTGAGTTTCAAGCTGTGGGAAATGAAAGTAGTAGTGCTTAAACTGGAAGGGGGAAACACCTGTGAACTCCTGCCACCGCTAACATCTGTGCTAAGAGGCGGGCGAATCGCCAACCTGCCTGCGAAATGACGCCGATGAGAGAGGCCTTGTATCAATATAGCTCGAGCCGTATCTTGGTGCGCAACA
Organism: Amblyomma maculatum; assembly: GCF_055883805.1. Lineage (NCBI taxonomy): Eukaryota > Metazoa > Arthropoda > Arachnida > Ixodida > Ixodidae > Amblyomma > Amblyomma maculatum. The sequence continues at coordinate 176,896,287 of NC_139344.1, read as the reverse complement.
TGTTTTTCTGTGCGCGCAATGAGAGTCCAAATTTGTTCCCAAGTTTGGCAACTCCCGGAGTGTTAAAATCGCGACATGTACTTACATTTGTATACATGACAAGCTAATTGCTAATTGATGGTTGGTACTCTTCTAGCTTCGTTGCGATTCTAAATTCAGCAGAGGCTGCATGTACAGTCGACGTCACCCTTGTGAAGAGCGCTCGGGCAATGCTCATCCCGCAGTAAAAAACTGAAATTAAAAATCAGCCCACGATTTGCGGACAAAGTGCTCATGCTCATCTTTTTCACAGGTCTGTGCAAGCATTGCTTGTAAGAAGTAGAAACTGCGACGCGGTATTGATTTTTATGCAGGGAAGTGCGCCGATCGATCGCTCTACCCAACAATGACGTCGACTGTACATCCATTTCTTTAATAAAATCCGCACAAATCCGCGTATTCGGTTGGCAACTGCCCAGAGGGGAGGCATCCTCCTCGCCTGATGAAAAGGTCTACGTGTCAGCAGGTGAGGGGGCGGGCGTGGCTTCTGACGACATCGACCAGTGTCATATATTCTTTCCATATGCCAAACTTTTCTCCTTAAGAAAAGATGGACTTCCCCAGGCGTCACGAACACGAATAAAAACGCGTGCTCTGTACTGTATGGACCACGAGTATTGCGATGGTTACGCCACCTGTCCTCGACATAAAACGCTGTCGGGCTGCATGCGGCCGCTGTTTTCTCAGTTGACAATGTACAGACAATAAAAATTACGATAAATTCGAACCCTTGGCTCACGAAATGACTGGACCACGAAAAAAGCAACTGCTATTAATACGGTATTAGGTTCGAGTGGCCGCGGAAACTCCCGAGAACGCATCTCTACGAGTTTTCTACCCTTGCGAACACGAGCAGAGCGCCAGCAGCGACTGCCGTTTGCCCGAATGAGTACGGCAGCTGGTTGGAACGAAACAATTCGCTTCGCTGGTCTCAAAAAAAAAAAAAAGAAAAAAAGAAAACTGTCCTTGAAGCCTTCATTTCATACATACCAAGGCTATTTGCAAAAGGTTTGTTCCAGCTTCTTGGTCTACTTGCACAAGCGTCTCTTTTACGGTGTTTGAATAGTGCGCAACAGTGGTATACGATGTTCGCTGCAGACTCATTTTCCTGGCTTTCTAGGGCACAGTGCGGGAAAAAGGATTAGTTTCCAGTAAAAGAAATCTTGAAGTTGAATTTGAACTAAACCTATGCTAATTTCAACTTGGTATATCGAATTGTACTTAAACAAACGAACAGTTTCAATAGGTTTACAATCACAACTAGTTTGAAATAAGCGTTTTTTGTTTTTTTGTTTTTTTTTTATTGCGAACCCCAAGTCTAACTTACGATACTTACTGCCCGCGTTGAAGCATCGCGCAAAAGGAAAGTGATCGAAGTCTCTTTCTACGATAGAACTTGATGGGCCGAAACAATGCCGCCAACAACGGTTCGCCTAAGTAACTACAGTTGCCACTTGAATGTTGTGGTCACATACTGAGTACCCAATACACCACAGAGAAGGGCATGGAAAGCAATTACACGCGGCAACATCAATCATGCAAAGGCTGGTTCTACAATTCAGGGTCACTGCCTTCTTTTATTCGGAATGGGTGATGGAAATTATATCGTTGATTTTAATTCAACGTGCCCGCCAAAAGCCTGCTTTCAAAGCGCTTCTCGCGCGCACTTTTGTCGCTCTCTGCTTGATCAGGCACGTGAGGCAGGCATTGTATACTCTACTCTTATGCACACTATAAAACAAATTGGACCTGTCAGATTTTTCTTCACACATAATGCTTGTCCGAAGGCACTGGTTTCAAACAACAAGAAAGGCCACGTGCTATAGTGCTCAGCTCCAGGTACTAGACAAGCTTTGTGACATTGGTCTGAGGTAACCATACCGCCCGTACACCGGAAAGATCTGCCCACATATAGCTGCGACGATCGGAGGCATGTTCACTATCCCTGTCACCGCTTAAATACCGCACACTCCCGGAACTTTCGGAAAATTACATTATTCGCAATGGGGAACATGGGGAGAGCTACTCAAGTACGAGGAGGAATTATGAAACCGAAGTAAAGAGTCCACAGAGCTTGGACTTCATCTGCACTCTGATAGTACTCGAGTAACGACGAGTCACTGATCTTGTAGATCCATGATTCTCTTTAAGAAAAACAACGGCATCCGCTTTGCCGATTTCGCGATATACTTTGCCGACCATCAGGGAATACTACGCGTCGTTGAGTAAGTGCCCATTGAATAAGCGTCGTTTCACACACATTCTATAGTGCAATGAAAGAGGCACATCAGTCACTTAATCCCATATTTGACACATGCGCTCATAGTCAAAACACATATTCTGATTCTGGTAAGCGCGATAGAACACGTTAGTCCGAGCGGTAAGCAGTGCTGCGTTGCATCATTTCTTCTGTGTCCCATTTGCCGCGCTGTACTTTTGGGTTAGCATATTTTAACACAGAGTTTCCCAGGCTTAATTAGACTAGAATTATCAACCACAGGAACGTGTCGTATCATGGACAGATATGTAATTGAGTTGCGTTCAGCCCAGCAATGCTCAAGCATTAGTGCGCAGAACGTCGCAAACACGATGTAAAGACAGTAATATTATACATTGGTTGGGCATGGCCAAACAGCAACGACACAGGGCTGTTTTTTGAGGGGCCTTCTTACAGGCTCAACTTCTGTAAGCGACCCTTTGTCGAACGTGGTTCCACGTAGGGCCACTTTCGTGGAACGTGGTTCCACGTAACAACTTTATTAATATAGCCACAGTGATGTTCCAGACACTTGCACATTGATGTGGTACACGCTGCACAAACATCCTCCTAGCTTAGCCGAAACGTCGTTATACATATTTAACTATTTCTTTATCTGCAACGGTGTTCCGCTTATACCCCTGTCCCACGGGCACTTTCGATTTCAGTCGAATTTGACCTGAATCAAGACTTTTTCATGCCCGATTGAAGCATTCAGCGTTACACGGACCTTTTCTATGCTCAATGGTAATTCGCCCTCATGTGCGTTAGGCGGAATTTGTGTCTCTGAAAGTCGCGATTCATGAAACTTGTTTTTTTATACATATTTTTGCCAGTCGTGCGAGAAGACGCAGCGGAAACAGCTGCACCATTAGTCGACCAACTTGGAGTAAGTATGCTCTGGTGATAGAACATGGTGCTGATATTTATAGTGAAAAGTATTCCTTTGTAACAAGCTGGCAGAGCGCACCAAAACTTTCTGTCATGCCTATAATTAATTTTAGGTTACATTTATGATTTTATTTTTATTAACCTCGATTTACTTTTAAAACTCAGTGCGATTGAAAGTGTCAAGGTTCACTTTCAAATTGTGCTTGAAGACCTCAAGCGCGCTTGGGGAATCGTGACCGAGCCAAGCAGGACCGACTCGAGGGCGCTTGAAAATGGCAGTGTGACAACCCCAGACCTGCGCTGAGTTCGTAAGCATTGACTCAATGAAGAACGAAACTGCCTGTGTGACAGGGGTGTTATTTCAGCTGAACATTTAGTCCTGTTTGGTTTGGTTTGTAGTCGTTAACGTCCAAAAGTGACTCAGAATATAAAAGACGGCGTAGAGGAGGGCTCCAGAAATTTCGGTCACTTGGGGTTCTGATATGCGCTGACATGGGATTAACAAAGTACAGTAACTGGCACCCAAATGGAACCAGATTGAGAGTGATCTCATTCGCAGGCAGGAGAAATCATCTTAATTTTGATGCATATCAAGAGCATTCTTTTGCCTCCACCTTGCAACCTTCGTGTACGCAAGGCTTCTTAGTCGACCAGGGTAGTGCCTTTGGCTGATCAAGCTGATTGTGGTTAGTTAGTAAAGCAATTTGTCACCAATAAAGCGGCATAAAAGGTGTCCCGTGTTTTTCTTTTTTTTTTTTAAAGAGAACGCTACATAATAAACTTTGAGCAGAAGACTTCACTCATTCCGACAGTTATCATGAAAAAGACAGACCCCCAAATTGCTCGTCGTATCTCTCCACGTTTGATAGGTGCTACGGATGACGTCCCACGTCCAATTTACTCTACTGACGTGACATGTTACGAACTGCCGTGGCTCGTGCGCGTGCCGTCACTCGTTCTCTCGCTATCTTAGCAGGGACGATTGTTTGCCCGAAGCAGCTGTCAGAGGAACGTCATGAATTTCGCCACAAAATTGATCCCAGGCAACGGCTATATGAAGATCCGAAGCGAAAACTTCAACCGTGAGGGGATTCTGACGCGCGAGCTCGCGATGCCAAGATGGAACTCTGGTGCCAAGACCTGGAAATGCGTGTTCATGAACCCGAAGGCGCCATAAGCAAAATGCAGGTGAACCGGGGTAATGCCGCCCGATCATTTGAGCGTCCCTTCAAAGCCAGCCAGTTCAGCATTGCGTGTTCGGGCTGCGGCAGACTCAAAGATGCCGCGAATTATGCATGGAACGTGGAGTTCAGCGGCCCAAAGCTGCGGACGGGGTTATGAGAGACGCCATAGAGAACGGCGCCGGATTTATTTCGGCGAGATGGGGTTTTTTATTGTGCACTGGGATCGCACAGCACACAAGACATTTTTGCGTTTCGCCTTCATAAAAATTTTGCCGCTGCCACGGCCCGCGTCCCTATGCTCACCAACCTGAGGTCACTGAGCCATCTACAAAGGGGCTTCAGCAAATTTAACTGAGTTACGCAATAAGTACTTTCTTCTGGGCGAGTTGGTTCATATTAGCAAAAGGTAAAAGACTTGCGCAAAAGGTAGATGAAGAAAGAGACGTGACAACAAGACAGAGCGCAATTGTTGTCTTGTTGTCACGTCTCTTTCTTCATCTACCTTTTGCGCAAGTCTTTTACCTTTTGCTAATATGAGTTACGCAGCAACCAGATAACTCCGAAAGTAGCGTCACCTCTTATGGATTTCTGGAAGATTTTTTTTACTCTTTTTACGTTCGCATTTCGTGGCAACTTTTTTGCCTTCACAGCAGTATTAGTTCTGAGTTTCAGTCAGGCAACACGTGAAAAAATGTTAGAAGGAAATAGAGTGCTCCATTTACTTTTGCCCGCATCTGTATAGCGTGTGCTCCCTACCAGATGAGTTCAGCTTAGACGATAGATCACCAGCGTATGCTTTAAAGAATAGCAAGATGCATAGGAACAACGAGTAAAAGAAGTAGAAAGCCCGCATTCAATAACGGGCATTCTGTGGGCTATCGGCGGGAATGCAATGCTGCTGCAGTGGTGCGCATGTTTTGAGCGTCTATCAGCGTACTGTCGTCTGTGCTCGTAGAATGGCTTCCCCTTCTACTATTTCTGTAGAATGTCAGTGTTGTGTCGCTTCCAGTGACAACAGCTGTCGTGTTCCTTCCCCTTTCCATTTCCTTGTGTCAGACTTTGCACTTCTTCTTCTTCATCATCATCATTATCATCATCAGACTCACTGTACCCACTGCAGGGCGAAGGCCTCTCCCATACTTCTCCAATTAACCCGGTTCTGAGATCTAGAAGACAGAGAGCCTAAAGAGATGTGGACTGATCTTCGTGATATAATACAAGAAGTTGCTACTAAGGTAGTTCCTAAGCAAAAGAAATGCAAGAAAGCAAACTGGTCATCTGAAGAGGCTTTGCAAATAGCTGAAGAAAGGAGGATAGCAAAAGTTATGAAGG
>NC_139344.1:176855584-176885584 GCF_055883805.1 Amblyomma maculatum | reverse complement strand
GGTGACAGCTCACAGTGTCAGCTTCGCACAGCTCAATAATAATTTGTAATTATCCTTGTACTGTGTTGTTCTTGTAGCTTATATAGCATGTTCTCACATTCCAAATGCTTCGCTAAAGTCATATTTTCAATAGATTTTTTGTTCGATTATTTGTATTATGCTTATTCTTATTTGTACCGACTCTCCTGCAGCTGTAATGCTTCGGCGCTGCAGGGTATATTGTAAATAATAAATAAATATTCCAAGCACTTGAGGTAGCGCATGGATCTCATGCAATAGGTATAGGACTCTCCTTCCGTCAACCAGGACCTTCGCACTCTGATCTGCAGGAATAACAGTACTTTCTATTACCACACTATAACGCCATTCTTGGATCAGCTGAGCATGATGTCACATTTCAGGCTGTTTCTTATTTAACTATAAGCAGGCCATGTAGTTATGACGTCGCGCTTCAAACATACAGTTCGCTTAGAGTTATGGCAATTGCTAATCGCAGCGAGTGGATGTCTGAGGTCATCCCGCATTTGTGATCAAAATGTAATGCATACCATTTTGATTTCGAGTGCTACATATACCCTGTAGTCTTCGTCGGTGCTGTAGATAGTTAAGGGGCGAATAGAGCCCGATTGTGTTTCACACCCTTGCACTCGCGGTTGAGACTGCACTTCGAAACCAAGGTTTGACACGTGCGAATTGTTTCCCACACGCGACCAGGCTGTTTTCAAGCTTCAATCCATGTGTATGGACGGAAATCATGTTAGCGGTTTAGAACGTCCACTTTGTCACGCCCAGTCTCCTTAGATATCACCCACTGAGAAAAATACTAACAAGGCAAAACTTTCCGCTGTACAACACAGTGTCTCTACAGTGGGCACTTGTTTCTAGGGTGCCACGAGCAAAAGAGCAGCGGTGAAAAGAGGAGAACCGCAGGCACCATGGTCTCCACCGAAGCTCTGCGCGTGTGCAGTAAAGACGGTGTCCTAAAAAATCAGGCTCTGTGTGCGCAGGAAATACTTTATAAAAAAAGATGCGAACCTCCGCCTTCTGAGCTGCTGCCGCGTGGAGCCAGTGCACAGGCAGAAGACATGTAGTGTATCCAGCGTTTACATGCGCTGTGCTAGCTTCACCGCTGTTTCTTTGTAGAGAAACGAAGTGAATGGATACTTATCATCATTCGCTGGGGACGCCCCAATCGTTCTCGCTACTATCGTGTTCTGGGCCAGAAACAGCCTTGGCCAGAAGCATCACGCTGTAGAGCTGTAAGAAAGCGGCTTGATAGTGTCTCCTTTGAAGAAACAGATGTCCATTAGCGACATTAAAAATATAATATTAAATGCCACCTTTGCCAAAACTTGCATGTTTTTGGATGAACTAGGACAAGTTCACTAACAACGAACTTTGGATACAACGAACGAAATCCGCATTACCGTAAAGTTAATTACGTGTTAAGCCAAGTGGGCTCGGGTGTATTTACATTTTGTGTTGCCAGGAAGCTCAGTTTCCTTGTGGACGCTTTTGATGAGATTTGTGAAATACTCATTAAATTTGCTTGTCAAACTTTGTTCTTAAAGTACTTTATTATTAACTATATATTACTTAAAGTTTTTCATTTTGTCGGCTTCCAGTTTAATATCTTGCTCAGTTCGCACCAGATGTATTTGCTGTCATTGACACGAGTACCAGGTTTGTTTAAAAAGGATTTTAAAATAATTTCTTCTAGTACTACGCAGTAATTTTCTCACCAAGCTTCTGTGTTCTTTTATTATAAGCAAGGTCTGCAGTATATTTAGTTTGCAGGAATATGCAAACTAACTGTAAGATATGTAAGCCAGGGCTTACATATCTTTTGGGAGTGCTTCCTGTAACTTCATGTTGACTCGGCTTGAGAAGGTCGTGGAACCACCGTAGAAGGGGGAAACGCGCCTGGTGTGGGGAAAGATTTTAAACTACCCCGCCCCCTTCCCTTTATGAATATATTATAATAAAAAGAAATTGACAGGGGCATAAACGAGCCGCGAAGTCCCCTAAAACATCCTTTACAAAACATGACTGATCTTTAACTGCACGAGCTTAGATAACAAGGGGGGGTGAACAATACTAATAAAAACTGTATAAACGAGCATACTTTTAGGAGAAGTTAGAGATAGTCTTTTCGAGAAGATGTATATAAAAGAAAAGGTCCCAGGTTTTTCGTTCACACCCTATTGAATGATATTAAACTTGTGAATAAAATAAAATTCACGTTCTTCACGTTGTCATGTGTTTTTGAAGCCTCCTTGCTAGATTGTTGTTTTTAGTGTGTTAAATAAGCGTTTCTCTATATGTTTAGATAAGGGAAGATTTGAGAACAGATTTACTATCAGTGCAGGACCGACAGGACTTGCTATCACAGGTCTGGGTTAATTGTTAAATGGTAGAGGCATTTGCCTTAGAGTGGATATAATCTGGCTGATGATGGTGATGATGACGCTATCAGCGTAGTGATTGTTGAAGAGAGTGCCGAATGGAGTGTCTGTCTGCCCTCCATATTGCTGCTTACACTGACTACATTCCAGAAGGTAAATAATGCTTGGCGAGCTGCAGTCAAAGCTGCCATTGATTGAATATTGGAATGTTGGATAGTTGTGGAAAACGTTGTTGAGTGCATTTCCAAACTTTGCAAGGACCTTTACCGTAGAGGTGGCAACCACATTCAGACCTATTGTGGGCCCTGGAGTGCACTAGGTAGTTCTAGATGTTTTTGGCATGTCTGTAAATCAGGTCGGGTGCGTATTTAATATACTGGACAGACCTTGGCTTTCCTAGAGGATATTGAAGTTCTTAATAAGGATTTGGTTATGTTTGGTGGTGGGTTACTGGCAAATGTAAAAATTGTGGCTTTGGTGTCCCTAGGTGAGTTTATTGCTGTTATTGTTTGAAGGTCTTCCGGTGGCGTCATTAGTGAGCGAGGGTGATTAAAGCTATGTTAAAAGGACGTCGCGCGTCTGTTCAGAGTTTCGTGGAAGTCTTGTTTGTTAGAGCAGGTTTTGCAAAAACGAAAAGCCTCCGAACAAAGAGTTATGATCTAGCACTATGTGGTTGACAGCTTTGGAATGCAGATATTTTCCAACGATGGTTGGTTTTGTAGAGATGTTTTTTGAGCTGACCCCTTGCCGAAAAGAATGCGGACTTCAAGATAATTTAGTTAAGTACCTGTGAGTAAATCCAGCAGTTGGATACGCAGAACTGAAACGCGAGTGGAAAGATTGGGTAATTAGTCTTTTATAATAATAAATTTGAGGTAGCGAAAAAAATCCTACACACTGGGCTACGAGCCCCGCCGCGGTTGCTCAGGGTTATGGCGCTCGACTGCCGAACCCAAAGACGTGTGTTCGATCCCGGAGGCCGCTTTTCGGTGAAGGCGGTAAGCATGGCACCCGTGTACTGCGCGATAACAGTGCACGTTAAAGCGTTAAAGAACACGAGGTGGTCGAAACTTCCGGAACCCTACACTACGGCGTTTGCCTAGTCTGTGTCGGTTTGGGACGTTAAGCCCTACAAAACCAAACCAGAACCAAAGACAAGCCAAGTGACCGGCAGCAGCCCATAACTGCTTCCACTGGTCTCGACACTCCGTGTTTTCTCTTCTTTTTATTTTTCTTTCTTAGTTATACTTAGCTAATACCCGGTATATGCTGTGGGGGTCGCACAATACCACCTCGCTTAAACTCGCGTAGAGAACTTAAACCTCAGGCAAGGCTGCCCTAATCCACAATCCTTTTTTTTTTATGTTCAATATTTGTTCACTTTCCCGCCTTTTTATTGTTTTTGACCTATGTCAATGTCAACTACCCAGCTTACGTTTTTGTAAGCCGTCCACTTTTCATTTTACTGGGCGCTTGGTTTTTTTTTTTTTTTTTCGTCATTTATACGCCTCCACCACATAAACATTCCTTTTTCTTCCTTAGTTGTTCTCTAAAAGTGTAAACGCTGTCTGCGCTCTTCAGTGTTGAAGGCCAGATTCTGGCCGATTGCTTGACTTTAATAAAAGGTTCCCCGAGAAGAGTTTCCAAGCTTTCCGTTAACAGCAGCCATGAACGCTTCGCTTGGCATGCAGTTTGTGCATTTCTGCGGCGCGTGCGTGCAAAGCCAGAGTATGACAACTCTGCATTTAGTACAGCGAGCGCTGTGAAGTGGCTCAAAAGTTGTTTATCTATAGCTATGTGCCGTACTCGAACTTTTCGGTTGCCGCTCACTATGTCACTAAGATGTCGTCCTCCAGAGCTGTGCCATTTACCACGTAATATAACCCTGAACACGTCTGTGCCCACCGCTGCAGTGCATCTGCTGCTACTGATGACGTCAAAAGAGCCGCTCATACGTTGTTTCTTTCCGCCGGCATGACAACGTCTGCAGTAGCCTTTCTATACCTTACTGTTTTGTTCTTGTTTGGCCACTTTTGCCAATCTTGGAGTCTCATCTGACCATTCTTCGAAAATCCCCGCAAGAAAAAAAACAACATTAAAATATAAACGTTTAGTTTTCTTATCAGGCACGTGCTAAAGTGCAGTGAGGTCAAGCGAACAATTTATGCCGTAAAGGCACGTGACGGAGGTCCATCCGTGCGTAGCGTATAATACTACCCACCTCAGAACGTTAACGCACTCCAAGCGTACGTGAGTCTCCTGCTATAGCTCGCGCATAGACGGGTGGATGCGCTGCGTTGAAATACATGTCATTTATTTATTTATTCTTCCTGCCAATGACCCTTCTTTCTTTTTCTGGAAGAGGGAAACATTTTCGCATGCGCTGACGGGACGGTGATGGCGGCCCAGCAAGCACCATTGGTATAAAATAGTCAATAATAGCCCCATGATTTGAGGACCTATTATATCTGGAAATTTAAGGCTTGCTCCTGTTCGTTTTCATTTTTTTTTTATGCAGTGTGTCCAATTTAGGCGTGCTAATCACAAGCAAAAGCTTCCCTGGGCTAGCTGTGGCGCGTTTCGCGTACGTGCAAGTTCGACCTTCAATCGAACTTCAGCCGCGTGTCGCTCGCCCGCTTATTCTTCTTCGCATGTGTGGTGTACGGAGCAGGCGGCGCTTCTTCTTCTGCTTCTGCTGCTGATTCGCTTCTTCTACATAGCACACCTGCTTCTTCTTCACACACCTGGCAAACTTCATTTGTACCGGTGCATATCGCCGGTCTCCGCGGAGCGCCACACGTGACGTCATCAATTAGCTATGCGCCTTATTACGCATGAGCAGTACTCTTGCGCCGCAGCGGTGGATATAAGCCATGGAGCAGCTGCTCGAGCGCTCACTACGCCCGCCTACAAGCCGAGTCTACTCATCTTGCCGACATCGCTCGCCATGAAGAAGCGGCACGTGGGAAAAATGAAGCTGAGAGAGCTAAACGAGCGATGGAAACCCCCAAAAGCGAGAAGAGAGAGTTGCAAAGCGGCAAAGCAAGACGGCGGAGAAAGCGCGACAAGAACAACAACAGAGAAACTATTTGGTTTCATCCATGACTACTACTGCTTTTGCTTTGTGTATCCTGGCTTAGCTGAGTTAAACCAGTGGAAAGTTTTTTAGAACACATTTGTTTTCTTTGAAAATTTTGTCATTTGCCAAGTTAACGAAAATCGCACGTTCATCTAACGCTTTCGGTGGCTCAGTCAGACCCCGCAGACCATCAAAGAATTTACTGTCGCCGCCTGAGCTCTTCACGTGTTTCCAGCAAAAACAAACAAACAAACAAACAAAAAAAAGCACCCTAGCTTCTATTGATGTATGCCCGCACACAGACTCGGTCCAGCGAGTAAGCTTACAAGGCAGGAGTGCTGCTGGGTAGAAAAAAAAATGATGAGGCGAAAAAGCGAGCAGAAAATGAAAGGAAAAAGGCTTAGAAGAGTGCATGTGCGTTAGTGCAAGATAGGGATCTTTACCAGGAACAACCAGAGAGGTTTGTGGCTGCCCACATGCGCTTCGCCAGAGTGAACCGAGTCGCATAGCAGCAGCCGGGGCTGCGTGCGTATAGTAACGGCGCAAAGATTTTTGTTCATTGTTTTCTCTATTTCTTCGACGGCGGCAGTTTTCCTTTTCGAGAGATGTGCGCATACACTTTCGGAGAAAACGCGCAATGCACACTTACCGCAAGCAGGCTCATCGAGGTGCTCGTTCGACCTGCCTCCTGCATCGCTGATAGAAATACACTATCATCATAATAATCATCATATCATCATTTATTGTACCTGAAACTCTGAGTGATTGACTTTAAACAATAGTGCTAATTTAAGTTACTGCATTTATGGGATACTGTGATGAACTTGCATTTTGAGACGTTTAGTATCATCAACCACCGGATGCACTAGTTCATTATTTCGTTGAGGTTATTTTGGAAGTGAATTTTATCGTTGTTTAGGGACAGGCGTCAATACAAGATGCAGTCATCTGCGCATATAGGTGAACTAACGACAGTATATGTTGCAAGGAAGGACGTTTTTAAACACCAAGAAAGGGAGGACGGCCGAACAGCGCGGCTGTTATGTAACTGAGTATAATTGCGCCCGTTTTCGCAGAATTCACATTGTGGACTCAGCAAGATGCGACATGAGAGCTTATTCTTAATATGGTGTTATATGCAGTATACATGCGGCGAAGGCTATTCTGAGTTGCGCACGAGGTTACAATGCGGAAGGACTGAAGCATTTAAAGAAAAATTAACATTTCATTAAAATATAAATTTCTACACTCTCCCCGGAGCAAATTTTTCAAAACGTGAACAAGCATTTATTTTGCCTTCCGAATAATAGCGAAACCTTTCGGTTATGATGCTAGCCAGAACTAAACAGAAGGAAGTTGTGCCTGGGTGTGAAAGAAAAAGTTAGGGTTCCTTTTCGTATTACATCAGTTGGTAGTGTGCGCTTGTGTTGTGTTTCTCTCCGCGTTTGTCTTCGTTGCGTCGCAGTTCTGGGCAGTATGCACCAAGTCGTCCCAGAAGCTGTTATTCGGTTATGACATATTGCATTCTACGACGGAGCTGTTTGCATCCGGTGAAAGTGCCTCGCACCTTCTCCGCAAATAAATAAATAAATAAATAACAAAACATAAAAAGATACATGCAGCAAAAATAAGACTACGTAAATATTTAGAGACGAAGAAACCGAACGATCATGGAAAACCTCCCTCTTGGCCGCAGGCATAAAGCCGACATTTCCTGCTCTGCGTGTGAAATACTGCAGTGTTTATTTTTTTTTCTTTTTTTTTTCTTTTTTTCTCTTTTTTTTTTTTTTTTTTTTTTTTTTTTTTTTTTTTTTTTTTTTTTTTTACGGGCATAGATCCTCCTCAGACCAGTCCATAAAAAAATTTGTCCGGTGTAATGGGCTATGAAACTGAAGGCGCGGCAGCCATGAAAGGACGCTTCATGTCCTGAAAGGTTATTTCGTTGCTTCATTTACTAACTGTGCTCCCTTATAGTAGGCCTGGTTGATGTCGTATCGTCTACCTCTTCTTCGTGGGTCTCAAGGAGAGGAAAACCAGCGCGAGCTAACTTCACGGTGGTTCAGAGCAAAGCAAAATGGCTCACATGCAGTCTTGAGGGCTGCGTGAGTTTCTATTGAGTCAGCTTAAAACCAGCCAGCCAACACAACACAGAAGAGCATAGGGCAAGGCGGAACTAACAGTTGAAGGAAAGAGGCAAAACAAGACTCGAGCAAAGATTCGCGCGCAGAAGACCCAGAGACTTGTTTTGAGCTCTTCTCTTCAGCAATGACCTGCAAACAGCTGTGCCGATTTCAAGAGCGGATACCACGTGTCTTCTTACGAACTGTATGAAGAATGCTACGGCAGCTTACTGGGCCCAGCCAGACACCCGACACATCCTTCTAAGAAGGCTCGATCGAACACTGACATTTTATGCTCCGCGTGAAATTCCGCCCCATCATGCATGCTTGGTACATAAACTTCACTTAAACGTGGCTTTCACCCGCAGGTACTTGTATTTAATTGGACTGGCGGACTACCCGGAATGTTCAATTGTGGCATCCCCGAGACTGTGGACCTAATATTAGTCTGTCCAGTGCATGCGCGTTAACGAAATGTGCTAGCCGTTTCCTTTGCAGCGTTTGGACAAGAGGCCTCTGTTGGAGGAGTTGCTGCTGGGCGCTTGGCAGGACAAGCTATAGGGGGAATGGTGTCCAGGCAGTGCGGGCTCTTTGCTGTTTCTGTGCGCCATTGGACTTGTCTCGCGCTTGTAAAACAAGCTGCCGTGCGTGCATATATATTCATATGCCTTCTCCCACATCATCACCCATCATGATTCTCTTTCTTCTCCCCTTCCCCTTTTCCGGCGCAGAGTAGCAGGAGAGATTTCAGGCCAACCTCTCTGCCTTTCCTTTCAGTAAACCCATCTATATCTACCGTTCTTATGTGTTGCGTCTTCTGGCTAGTTTTAAGGTGAGACTAATTACATACCGAACATTTTGGGCAGTTTATAAGAAAGAGTTCTTGAACGTATTTTATCACATTTTGAGCAACTTTACGATAAGAATCGCTATATTCGTACATCACCTCTTGACAGGTTTTTAGTTTTTTGCTATTAATTTAAAAAAAGAAACGCGCCCTATTGTTTCTTACGGCAGCGATCCTTTTATGGTTCCACGGGGAATGATGAGTTGTGGGTTTGCACGCGTTATGCGTGATACGTGCCACGCCTTTTCTCCTCCTTAATTACCCATTGCAAAAGCAGGACTGACTTCAAAAGTAAATGTTTGCCATTCAACAGAAGCCTATAATTTCCCCATCAAAATTCGCATATCTTACAATACCCCACAATTGTCTCACAATTTTTTTTTAATACCTATAGCAAGCTGTCGAATCTTTCTGCCAGAACGCTGTACGTAGAATAATCACTAACTAAAATTAATGCACAGTTAGTTTCAACAACGCAACGCAAGAGCAGCCGCTAGCCTTTAGTTAGCTTTCCTTCACGGCATAGCAGTATTTTTACAGTGTAATGAGTACAAGAGACAGAAAGTTACTCTCAAGCACGTTTCACGTTCACCACGTCACGCAGTCTCAGCGCCACAACTGCCCAGCGAGCCCTCAACGCCCATCCGCATTACTGCGCATCATGGTGAAGACGCTATTTATGTTTATTTTTTATATATATAGTTCTGGGAGCTGCATAGCACATGTGAGACTTGTCTACGATGCCTACGGCGCCACGCTGTATATCAGTTGCGTGGGATAACTCCCCTCCCTAGTGTGGTGGGGTGCAAGTGGGAGGTGGGTGGTTCAGGGCTCTTTTGAGGTCAGACAAGATCAAGACCTAGGTAAAGCGAGGTTCATTTGTCAGCCGCTGACAAGACCGTTAACTCTGGAGCTTGTTTGCGGGTCACAGCCATGGGCAGACACACGTGCGAAGTCCGCAGGCATCCTTTGCTTGAAGTCGACTGTTGGTGGAAAGTGCGTGGTCCTGACTCCTGCTGGTGGACGAATGCGTATCCATGCAGCCGCGATGGGAAACCTGCAGCGTCGGCTGATGCACCCTCCCGACCGTAGCTTTTTGTCGTGCGCCGAAAAGTGACAGTGTCCGTGGGCTTTTCCTTTGTCCTCGCGGTTGACAGGTCGTCTCCTACTACGGTGCTTTCCCATTTCATATAGAAAATATGCAATTATATAACAGCGCTGTAACGGCGTGCAGCCGCAGTCACTTCGTGGCGGCGTTTACACGTCGGCCCTTAATCCTGCAAAAAAAGAGAAGCATCGAGGAAGGAATATTAAGGCTCGAAAAATCAAAGAATGCACAAAAAGTCTGCCTTGCATGCTGTTCAAAGAAACCAAGGAGGAAAGGAAAGCGAGAAACGCACGGGTCCGTGCACAACGCCGCTGAGTGAGTCACGTATAGCGGAGAGGGGTGGGCCGAATGGCGCTACTCTGCGCGCTAACGAGCGTGAAGGCGCCGCGATAATGCGTGGAATCATTTAGTGGGGGGAGCCAGTGCTTATAAAGGAGCAGGTGACGGACGTCGCTCGTATGTCGGCAGTATTCCACCTATTTGAAAAGGATTGCTACATGTTGGAAAAAGGCCAACGTAGTTCCCAGCACTAAGTGTCATCGACAGTTTTTGCCGCGCCTGTATCTCGTTATACTAAAGTGATAGTAATTGCAAAGTTCCGTCCTAATGTGTTCCACACGAGGTTTGAGCGAGCAAACCTCGAACCTCTCCTGATGATAAACTAATCATAAGAGTTGCAGCGGACATCTCCAGCACATAGCGGGGAAGGTGTGTTCATTTCAAATGATATCTGGGGTATGTTAGTAACAAGTAATGCATATCTCTTTCTCGAAGGCATTACAAGCGTTGGAAACGAAGTCAGGCTTCTGCTTCTAAGTACGAAACAAGCGCTGCGTCGGCACGCAGCAGGAGCATCGGACAAACCGGCGCAGAGCATGACCTCCGGAGCCACCGCAAGAGAACGCGTTTAATTATAAGCGATAACATGTTTTTCTTCTCTTTGATACAACTTTATTGAGAACCCTACAGGTGACTGATTGTTTATCTAAGAATAATTTTTTCTCAAACTTTTCTAAGGTTTTCTTGCTGGAAAGTGCAATGATAAAAATAACCCATTTTGAACGAGGGCGACAGAAAAGCGATTACAGCTGCCCTGTTTACAGCGATATTCTATGCAGATAATTTTCCGTCTTGGAATTTGAGGCTTAATTTTTGTTGAAAAGAAGAATTCTTAAGAACTTCAGAAAAAATTTAACGAAAATTTATCACTTTCTCCAAAGAGCTGGATTGTTCAGGCTATGTTCCCGCAGAAACAAAAAGGGCCAGAAAAAGATATTTCTGGGTACAATTAACGGAATGTTTCGTTTCGACATAGAGAATGCCCATATGCTTCCAAAAAAAAAAAAAAAAAAAAAAAAAAAAAAAAAAAAAACAAGAAGCGATACCACCAGTTTAAAAACCCCAACCTCACGGACGTCAGGAAACTACTTGCAAGGGCTAAGCACTACGTCAGTTTGACTTCAATGTATCGATCGAAGTACGGCGTGGCTGCTTTCCCATTCCAGCTCGTCCATGTTGTATAAGGTTAACCTCAGTGGCACGACCAATTTCAAGCTTGTGCGTCCATAATGCTAGCACACGGTCTTCAAGTTCGGGCTACGCGGGAGTGCTCGGGCACGTTTAGCAAACCATGTGTTGGTGTCCGATCCTGGGCGAAAAGTTGCATACGTAGCTTTCGGCATTGCTCTTACTGAAATGGGGCGCTAGCTTTTGCTTGCCGTCGCCAGTGGAAAACGGCAATTTCCTGTGCGTGTGACATGCCTGTCACTAGACTAATATTATGACGTTTTGTTATGTGGCCGAAAAAAGAGACCGGCTGCGTCTTTTGAAGCTATGTACAGGCTGGGTCCCACATAACTTCAAGGTTTTAAATATGAAAGGCAATTCGGATGCGTACGAAACAAAATGCATAGTGTTGACACTACTAGGGCTACTTATTATTTCTCCCTAACTGATTAAGTATGATTCCTTGCTTAAATAATTAGGTATTGGCATTAAGTATAAAGTATTAAGTATTGGCATTGGATTATTAAGTGTGATACGCAAAGTTATGAAGCACCTTCAGAAACCTCCCAATTTATTGTTTTCTACATGGTATATCTCAAGTGGTCATTTTTTCCGCGTTGTGAAGAGCGCAAAATATATATATGTGAACAATTTCAACAGCGCGAAGGACGAGGACAAAGACAGAGGACATATAATAAGGGAGCAATTACTCACTGACATCCACCCAAGCGCAGCCATACGGCTACAAAGGAAAGACCAGCAGAGGACATATGCGCGGAGCGCTGACCAGACTTGCATTTGCGAAATGGGTTCAATCACAGAGGGATCGTCGTTCATTGCTCTTGAATATTAATTAAGAGACCCTCCAATATTTCCGATTCTACTCGACTATGCGGCACAGATGGCGCTGTCGCGTGGTGACGACAAGCCCTAAAGAAACGCAACCAGAGACCGAGATTTCACTTCAATAAACGTTGACTTGCGTTGACGTTCAATTGTTCTGCGCGAGTGGCTGCAATCACTCGCGGTACATTCTCGGCGCATCTTGCACAACAATATAATTATAACGCCAAGTTTTGGTGACTCTGAGCGTAAAGAAAGATCACAAGATTGTTCTGCGCGGTAAAAGCAAGCAGTGGTATACGGCCGCTTGGCAGCGGCTGTCAGCAGCAACAAATAAAGATTACATAGGTTCGCGGTAGTACTCCCAGGGAACCTGTTATAAAGGATGAAAAAGGACAGTACGCAGTCAGTAATGCTGAAAAAGAATGAATCTTCTCCGTGTCCCTGAGAGAAGTCGTCAGCACCTTCATCATGCGCAATGGAAAACCGACACTTCCCAAGAGAGCCTCGAGAAATTTCGTGTACAACACGAAACGACTGCGCCTGAATGTGATGCTCACGAGATCCTCGCACGCGTTGCGTTCTGCTCCCTCTTAAATAAAAAATAGATTAATTTACAAAAAAAAAAAAAAAAGAACGATGTGGTTAAATGAAGCTAGTTTCACAAGTGTACTCCCGCACCTGACAAAGTCCACGCGGCTTGCGAAAGTCTCATTTAGAATCACAACCGCGAAGATGCCTGTATCGTCGCTGCGAGTGGCACTACAATGTGTGCGTTGACCATTGGGCAATAGCTGACATCCCCCTGTCGCTCTTTAAAAAAAATGGAATGGAAACAAAAGTATAAAGCCAGTTGTGACGCTCAAAGATTACGTGCAGTCGGCACCGAGAGTGTCCAACTACGCCGCAATGAGCACTTAACCGCTGCTGCAAGCCGATATTTTAACGACCACACTATTATTACAGAGAATAAAATGGAAAAGAACTTGACAGACCAACTCAAGCTAACGAGGCGTATTAGGCAATATGCCCAGCAATAACGGACATGCAATCCAAGGAGTTTGGTACGTAGGCAGTCTATATATATATCACCAGCTGCGCTTGTGGTATGCTGGCTGAAGAGATTGTAGCCGCTGATCATGAGTCGGCGAAGTTCACCCAGTATACTGAAAGTCGCACATTAAATGCAACCAGCGAGCGTCGCCGTCTTTCTGACTACGAGGTCAAGGAACTCCTTCGTCCTTCTACACGCACCGTACATTGGGCTAGCAGCCTCTCTGTCGGCAGAACGCCGACTCTGAAACGAAGAGGTTTGGAGTTCGACTCCTTACTAGGCCAGCTAGTAGCACATTTTTCTCTTTGTTTCACTGCCTGAAGACCGTTGGCTAAAACGCGTATTGACGAACCTTTGCTAAAACTGTGGAAGCCGCGGCAAAAGCGATGCTCTAGTGAAAAATCCACAAGAGCTTAGCTGAAGCCGAACTTACTGTGTATTCAGAGACAATTTTTGATTGACTATTGATTTTCATCGTGTCCTATAATGCTCATTTTTCGTTTTGTATTTTCCACTCCTGTTACAGCCCCTTATGGTGGCTGACAGTATTAATAAATGAAATGAAATGAAATGAAAAAGTGCTAAGTATAGAAAATAATTAGATGCCTTCTCGTATAGGTGAGAAAAGATATGAACGCTAAGTTTTTTTTTTGCATATTTCACTAATAAGAACCGGCCGACGTATATAGAGAAGACATGTTACTCGTTAGTAGATAGCAAAAAAGAAAGAAAAGAAAATCTACGGGGACATTTGAGCTCCGCCTTTAAAGTAGTGTAGACATGAAATATTGGTTGCATTTTTCTTTTTGTTAACGATGCGTAAGACATATTACTGTATACGAATCATCGCGTGTTTACTGTCTACAACCACTAAATAGTTTATAATTGACTTTTTTTTTTTTTCTCGCACCCGTTTCAGTTCTATCTTTAATAGCCGAGCGATGGTTGTGGCATCGAAGTCTATAGGCCACGTGAGGAATAATAATAAAAAAAAAAGCGGTATAGTCGCTGCTTCTTCACATATTACGATTCTTGTTTTTGGGGCAGGCTCGTTTTAGCGCTGTAGTGAACTGAAACGAAAAACGAAATTATTATATCGCCGCTTTTCGTCCCCCACATGACTTAGGCTTGTAAAGCCACAGCCATCGCTCGACACTTGAAACCAAAACAGAAGAGAAGTGAGATTCTTTTATAAATTATTATTACGAAAACAATACTAGGCCAAGTCTAACCGCTCGTCGCGTGTGGACCCGCCCCTGCAAAAAGAAGAAGAACGCTCGGTCACCGGCAGCTAATGCTTTCGCTCCATATTCGGTTCAGCAGTGTTGAACCCTTCTCCTTTTTTAGTGGTCGTTCCCCTCACCCTCCCATCTGAATTGAGAAGCCCGAGTGGGCAGCTCCTGCCGACTCGGCTGCATGACGTGGTCGTGGGACGTCGCACAACCCGCCAACCAATCAGTCTCCGGCACCTGCCAACTGCCCCCCTGGCGGAGCCATGCCAGTGATTTTCCTCTCACAACGCTGAGAACGCCTGATTTTAGGCAGAACAGGGCCACTAATAATGAAGACACCGAAAGTGAACGAATTGAAAAGTGCTAGTGGAATGCTTCTCCTGACCGTCTTGGCGCCACGAGGAGCATAAAAGCCACATAAGCTAAGCGGAAACCGAGGATAATCTCCGTATACTGTCACGGTGAGGAGATAAACCAGTAGTTAATAGTCCAAAAATTAGGTTACGTAGTCGGACTGACCAGTTGCTGTGAAATTATGCAAGAGTGAGCGAGTGAATACGGGTTACTTAATTACCGGGGGCTGAGCTGGCCTTCTGTGAGGCATACTATAGGTCGAGGCCGCCATTCAATATCCATATACATATATATATAAGCTGCTGCAGCCCTAACTAAAACATTCAGGAGTCATTAGTTCGATTACAAGTGAGGATCTGATGTGTTGCTCTTTGTACCAAGTGGCGCGCTCGCTGTATTTCCAACTGCGCTCTCGATATTACTCTCAGCCCGTTAAAGAAAAATAAAAATAAAGCACACATTTAAATTCGCCTCAGCTGGGGTCAAATAATATATATATATATATATATATATATATATATATATATATATATATATATATATATATTTCTTTTTTTTTTTAGCCTTCGTGGAAGTCAGTGACTGTTCCTGCCTACTCTTTAGTTACCAGACAGCAGAAATACGAGGAGCTTATCGAGCCTTTGGAAAGCTTGCGAAAAAAAAAGAGAGAGAGAAAAAAAAGCGCTTACACATCCTCGGCGCCCAGTCACTGGGAGCAGCGAAAGAGCCTGTGCACATATCAGCAGTGCGTGTCCTTTCCACGAAAGCACTGCTACAGGAGGCACCTCCTGTAGAAGTGCCCTAAGCAAACGCAGAAAAGAAAAGAATTGCTAGTTAGATATCGGAACATCTGGAAAAGCGCAAGGCCGCGAACGGCAAGACTGCCCATATCGCGAGACAAATCGACAAATCAAGGCTGTGCCCTCCTGCTCCTCTCCGGAACACCTTCACGCGGAAGCCGTATCGCTCCATAGATTTTAGCCTCGAGATTAGCGGCTATTTCTGAAATCGTACGCCAGCATTATTAACAGACTTGGGGGACTGCTGCCTGGTCTTGCGAGTTCGCCAGCCTGCACAGAGCAAAAGCAATCTGCCTAAGCACACGCTTTTGCAACGCGTCCTCCACGGCGGCAATCTATTCGGCTGTTGTGAAAACAGTGAACGCTAGAACGGACTTCGCATAACGGTCGGTTCGCGTAACGTTGTGTCATCGTGGGGGCTCGCTCGCACACACGCACACATACGCACAAAGAAAAGCTCCGTAAATTTTTGCTACATTGCGCGAAGAGGTGACACCAACAGCTGCATCACATCCGCCACGCGAGACGACCTGTGATTAATACACGCAGTCAGGTGTATCCTTTCCCTGCAGTCCTTTTTCCCCCTCAAAACTCATATGTATCGAGATAGTTATGTTTCATGAGAAACGAATTATCATGTTGCAGCGGGGTGTCCAGAAGACTACACAGGAATGAACAGAAGCATATTGGCATTGTTCAGACAGCGGTGACAAGACTTTGTGATGCCACAGGTTTTTGGGTTAGCTGCAACGGCGACGCCCCAGAAAGCATCCCTATCGGAGCTTTCCACGATTCGACGCAATGATTCGGCGACGCCGCGAACTGGCCCAGGAAAGATCGTCGCGCGGAGTCGACTTGTTTGCTATATACGTGTCCGGGACCTGGCGTCTTCGAAGGCTTGTCGATGGTCTTACGACTCTTGCAGATCCTGGCTGCGTAGCAAAGTATATCAAACGAATATCGGCCGTCTGATAAGGACGGGAGGGCCCTCATGACACGTGATTTGAGCTAAAAGGTTTTCATTGCTTTGCTATGTTAAACAATGCTACTTGCTTGAGTAGCTTGCTGGTACGTTCAGAAGTTATTCACACAGCTTTACTGCAAATGCTATCATAACACTATTGTTGTATGGATTCTTCCACCCAAGCAAAATAGAAGAAGGGATGAAACAGCGCGAGGCAAGACGGAATAGATAAAGGGCAGAAAATGTTTTATTCCCTCCTTCAACGGGTACCAACCAGCCCGTAATCGCCGTCCTCAAGATAGAAGAGCAGCTGTAGGTGTCATTTCTCGAGTTTTCAAGCGTCTCAAAAATACAAAAAGAGCATGAGATCAGGAAGTTTGGACGTTGTGGTAGAGTGCATAGAGGGCCATGACAGCACGGTTATTATCGGCACTAAGCCTATCCTTATCGCTACAGGGCGTATTTGACAGCTTTGTTACGGTATGCGTGTATGGTATATGGTACTTCTTTATAGAGGGAGCAGGTAGGGGTGCAGCATAGTTTGGTATGGTTTATGGGGTTTAGGGTCCCAAAGCGGCTCAGGCTATGAGAGATGCCGTAGTGCAAAGCTCCGGAAATTTCGACCACGTGGGGTTCTTAAACGTGAACTGACATCACACAGCACACGGACGCCACTCCGTTTCATCTCTATCGAAACGCAGCCGCCACCGGGCGGGTTCGAACTCCGGCACAGTAGTCGGACATCTTGACCATTGCGCCACCACGGCGGAGCATAGGGGGTGAAGTGGTGTCGTTCGAATTCAGTTTCATTCTTTCCCACTTCAATTGCCCAATGCACTCACTGTGTTTTGAAAAAGACAGGCAAGGGGGTCGCAAAAATTGAGTAGAATCGGACGAAAGGATTCTCAGTCTTGCATTCATTCCATGCCTCCCATCAAATTGTTAGGGTAAACCGAGAGCACGAGGCAAGAAGGAAGGGCGCGAATTTGTGGAAAAACGTCTTATAGAATAAGCGTGGTTTCACATATACTAAGCTCTAAACGAGCCCTTAGTAACGCCACCATATTGCACCACTTGAGGCGATCTCTATGGGCCGTGAAAATCACCAATATAGCTACAAACCAATGTGCCATCGTTCATTGAAATGCATTTTTAGTTAAAAGAAAAAAAAAACCTTTGCAAACTATTCGGTAGATCCTTCGGTTATGCTCAGAAAGAGACAGCCAAATCTGTGTAATTCAGTCAGAGGACTGATTAAGCGTATGGCAGTAAGAGTTTTTATTTCCATGTAACTAGTAATGGATCTAGAAGACAGAGCCCGAAGAGATGGGGACTGATGTTCGTGATATAATACAAGAAGTTGCTACTACGGTAGTTCCAAAGCAAAAGAAATGCACGGAAGCAAACTGGTTATCTGAAGAGGCTTTGCAAATAGCTGAGGAAAGGAGGATGGCAAAAGTTATGGGGGAAAGAGAAAGATACAAGGTTCTCAATGCGGATTTTCAGAAAATAGCAAGGAGAGATACGAATGCCTTCCTGAACATACAGTGCCAAGCAGTTGAGGACAACAGCCAATTAAAGAACACAAGAGCTCTGCATAAGACAATCAAAGATATCAAAGGAAGCTTCTGTGTTAAGCTGGGCGTGATAAAGGACAAACGAGGCAAGGACCTCACTGAAGCCTCAGAGATAAAGAAGAGGTGGCAGGAATACACAAAGAACTGTACAAGAAGGACCCGAATGTGCAAACCCAACATAAGACGGCTGTGATTACTGATTACTGATCCGGGCATCCTGAAAAGTGAAGTTGAATGGGCCTTAGCCAGCCTTGCTAAGAACAAAGCTAGCGGAATTGATGGCATTCCAGCTGAGTTGCTTCAAAACCTCAACCATGACGCTGTTAACATTCTGCATACATCATGTCAGAAGATTTGGACAACCCTGCAGCGGCCACAGGATTGGAGGAGGTCAGTTTACATCCCCATTCCAAAGAAAGGCAGTGCCAAAGATTGTTCCAACTACCGCACGATCGCGCTCATTTCGCATGCTAGCAAGGTGATGTTGAAAATCTTCCAAGGTAGGCTGCAGCAGTATGTGGATCGGGAGCTTCCGGACGTGCAAGCTGGGTTTCGCAAGGGCAGAGGAACTAGAGACCAAATTGCTAGCCTTCGCTGAATCATGGAAAAAGCAAGAGAGTTCCAGAAACCCATCTACTTCTGCTTTATTGATTATGCGAAAGCGTTTGACTGCGTAGATCACAGCAGATTGTGGCAAGCTCTCCAAGAGATGGGAGTTCCAATTCACCTCATCTGTCTCCTCAGGAACCTGTATGAAGGGCAAGAGGCCACAGTCAGAACTGGGCATGGTCTTACTGATTGGTTTCCGATCGAGAAAGGAGTGAAGCAAGGCTGCATACTGTCGCCCTGCCTATTTAACCTATATGCAGAGTGCATCATGAGGAAGGCCGGTCAGGACGAGTCTTCAGCTGGAGTGAAGATTGCTGGAAAACGTATCAACGACCTTAGATATGCGGATGGTACCACTTTAATGGCAGAAAGTGCAGTGGAACTCAAGAGACGTCTGATGCGCGTACAAGAAGAGAGTGAGAAGTTTGGGCTTAAACTGAACATTAAAAAGACAAAGATCATGGCGTCTTGCCCTATCAAGTCCTGGAGCATCAATGGACAAGAAGTGGAAGCTGTGACTGATCTTCTCTTCTTGGGCTCCAAGATTACCTCGGAAGGAGACTGCAGCCATGAAATTAGGAGACGCCTGCTTCTGGGAAAAAGAGCAATGATTAGCCTTGACCGCCTAGTAAAGAGCAGGGACATTAGTCTGCCAACCAAGATCCGTATAACTCGTGCTATGGTCTTTCTAGTTGTGATGTATGGATGCGAGAGTTGGACTGTGAAAAAGGCTGACCGCCGAAGAATTGACGCGTTTGAATTGTGGTGCTGGCGAAGACTCTTGAGAGTTCCTTGGACTGCCAGAAGATCAAATCAGTCGATATTGTCGACCATAAACCCTGACTGCTCATTGGAGGGTCAAATTCTAAAGTTAAAGCTCAGCTACTTTGGTCATCTGGTGAGAAGAGAGGAGTCGCTGGAGAAAAATGTGATGTTGGGAAAGGTTGAGGGTCGCCGGAGAAGGGGTAGGCAGCGAACGCGATGGTTAGATGGCATCCTCGAGGCATTGCAGATGAAGTTATGTGATGTTAGGAAGATAGTGAGAGTCCGGAAAGCGTGGCGTGACATGGTTCATAGGGTCACGAAGAGTCGGACATGACTGAACGACTGAACTGAACGACTGAACTGAACTGAACTAGTAATGTCTAACGTACAATGCCAATACGGTGCAAGTTTGTGATGATGGCTGCCTGCTACATGATCTACATTGCCTACATTGGCTTGCGAGGAAACAATTACGTGTTTGTAACAGGCAGTCTAGACGGACGCGCCATACTTCATCCTGATTTTCTTGTTGACGTGACGAAGCATAAACCGCCCTTGCAGAGTTCATTCAAGAACTGCACGAAAACAAGTTTCCTCACTTCCCATGTCAGTCAAAGGTGCTAAGCAGGCTTTTCCTAGGCCGAGAGAAATAAGATAAGCTGGACGTTTTGTCAGCACCGACACCCCACTTGACTCAGTACACTCAGCCAAATAACACCCTCCCCCCCCACACACACAAAATGAAGAAAGCAAAGAACCGTAAGCTTTGCAACTTTAAAGCTAACAGTTTGGCAGCAGTACTTCAGTAAGTGTCAGTAACGGTCATGTTAACAGCAGCTACCAGATTATTTTCTCTCATGCTGGAATATTCCCCGCTTTCATATTGGTCAGCCGCGCATAGCACACAATGATGGAGCACAAAACCGCCTTATTGCCATTTAAGCTTCATTACTACAAAAAATGTCCTACAATGCGCGAAACATAGTATAATTTAAAAAAAAAATAATAATAATATTTCGCGCCGTGAGCGCCTGTCTCTTATTTCCAGGGCTAAAGTTCGGCTTATGTTCAAGGCAATAGCTTTGCAAAGGCCACCTATAGCTTCTTTACTTTTTCCCCGCGTCCTTGCTTATACCATCGCCCTAAAGTAAGTGCGAGATCATGTTCAATACCAGAATTAGACGGATTGTGGCTACAACTGAACAAGGCAGAAAAACGCTTTCTCGAACGCTTTATCGAATTAGTTTTATCGAACGTGGATGAAATATAAGTGAAATCAGCCGCTCACACATTTTGGAGTATGCGGACCATGTGAAAATTCAGACTGCTATTCATTTTCCTGCTATACATTAACAGAAAGCTAAGATCTTCCACTTAGTAGCGGCAAGTTGCAAGTAGCGCAAACTCATTACGAAAACGCTGTTCGTCCTCCAACTCACCGCGCTGAAGAGGCACGTACCGACACATTCACCACGCCCCGTCAGAATCCCTGCTCATTGCAAGGATGCGGCAGAAAGTTAGTCTATAACTACGCGTCTACGGTAGAACGCGTACCTTTCGGCTACTTGAGCTTCCGCTGTCGACTCTCGCCGCTGTCACGCTGTAGGCATTTTTTCCATATCACAGTGTTCCCGCCTGACTTTGCCTTTGGATGAGATTCATTGCAGCTGCTGTGGTTCATCATCGCACTATTCTGTTTTCTAAATATGAATGCTGCGCAAAAATTCTTGACTTCACATTCTGCCAGTTTTCATCGGTTTTCGGTTCGTCTTGCTCGTAGGTTTCGCTTTCGAACGGTTTATGAATAAGAAGTTGTTATACGCTTTTCATGTCTCCATGAAACGCCTTGCCGATGACGCCATGGTGCGCAGACTGATGGAGACAAAATGAAGTTAATTTTTTTTCAAGCCTAACATATTGTCAGTATGCCTGCACCCTGTTCTGAATTTCAGAACACATATTTCGTGGACTGTGCGCATCTGAGTGGATTTTACAAACGAAGTGAATTCGTTGGTTCAATAAAAATTCAAATGAGCTTCGAAAGTCACCAATAGTGAACGCATTGTGGAACATATATCAGTTGATAGCAATTGTCTGGGGTGCCTACTGACGTTACAGTAATAGCAGTTTATTTTTTAATTTGAGTAACTTTAATAAGAAAAATATAAAAATCGTGGAATGAAAAAACGGCGCTAAAAGCGCTATCCCGTCTATTCTTAACGAAAAACTTGAGCTTCCTCCTATTTTTGATAAGAAAATTACCTCAGTGACGAGCAAAAAGCGTCTGCCGAAATAGTGTCGGACTGATGGCTAATGCTGCTACTCATTTCAAAACAGTTCATCAAGCAAGTTTCGCTCAATCCGCAGGTTTCTACGGGAACCACAGGTGTTTTCTGTTTGTTTTTTTTTTTTTCTGGAAAGGGCAATTTTATTTAATTACAAAACAGACCTAGTCATTTCATCTTCGTGCGAGCAACAATAAACGTTTTGTCAAAAATGTGTGCCTGCGTGCGCGCTCGCGCATTTGTTCGTATATGTTTGCGAGATGGGAGAGGGGGGAGGGGGCGCGTGCGGGCGAGCGAGCGAGCGAGAGAGAAAGAGAGAGAGGAAGACAGACTGACAGACTGTCCAGGTCTTTCCACCGACACACGGCAAGTTACATCGTAGGTCCAATCTCATCGTGAGAGCCACCACGGCTCTGTTTCCGGCATTTTTCAAGTTTATAAGCTTTTTCGCAACGCCTAAGTTCTCTATGATGCTACACGTACTTACAATGGTCAGTACCCGCTGGCCCTTATTGATCGGCTATTTCGTCAATCATGTTCACGTTTTCCTTTCTTTTGGCAGCTTTTCCCGAGAATATAAATATAAAACAAGAAAACAAAATATACTGTAAGAAGGCGACCGCCTGTTGGAAACAGGCATTTGTCAATGAACTGTCTGCCATCTGCAGAAAAGACACCATGTAAGACGTGTAATGGTTCTCATCGGCCCATTTCCAGAGGGCAGTCAACTAGGACACTGTTCGATCGCTGTTCGCTTGCCGATGCTCGAGGCATTTTATGACATAAATTGTGATTGAAAGTATTTTTTCTTTTTTTTTTTTTTTGCTGGCCAGAAATTTGCTTGTTATTTGCAGGCATTGCGTTCATAATCACTAGTAACCTAACTATACGCCTACGTCAGGATAAGACCTCTCCCTTATACTTCCTATTAAACTAGTCCTGTGCCACCTATCCACATAATCCTTGCAAACTTGCTAGTCTCATTCGCCCACTTTTTTTCTTGACGCCTCCTGCAAGGTTTGCT
Organism: Amblyomma maculatum; assembly: GCF_055883805.1. NCBI lineage: Eukaryota > Metazoa > Arthropoda > Arachnida > Ixodida > Ixodidae > Amblyomma > Amblyomma maculatum. The sequence goes on along the minus strand of NC_139344.1, from coordinate 176,863,012 downwards.
TTCTCTCGGAACTCACTCTGTTAGCCTTAACGACCAGCTGTTACACTGCCTTCCCATTACGCATGCCCTGGCTCTGCCCATTTATTCGTGATTTCAACTTGAATGCTATTTACTCATGTTTGTTGATTATTAATTCGCTAATGCCCAATTTCATACGCAGTTAATTCACGGCTGATCAAATTTTATTATAGAGTACTTTAGCAAATAGGCAACAGACAGTCAGCCGATCGGCCTGCAGTTTTCTAAGTTTTTGACGCCCCCTTTTTTTTATGGATTAAGATAATACTAGCGTCTTTTCAAGACGTCTGTACTACCGAAGTCATGGGTAGAATAGAGGATGGAAAGTTTTCCTAGTACAATATCTCCAACGTTCTTCCAGAAATCTGCATTTACCTGATCCTCACAAGTGACTTTTCTTCTTTGCATCGCATCTAAGACTTCCTCCACTTTGTCTTTCGATACCGAATAGAGATACTCCGATCGCCCACGCCACTGGCTTCATCATTAGCATCCTACATCTTAATTCGGCTACTATATGGATTTGTGCAGTGGCCTTCGCATATTTGAACTATTTTGTCCACATTCGTAATGGCCATGCGCTCCTTGTCGCTAAGGTCGTACATCTGGTTTTTCCAACGACTTATTTCCTCTTGAACGCTTCAAGCCTGCTGGGACTGAATTTGAGAACGGCTGGAAGAAGACAGGGGCAATGAAGACAAGTGAAAACAAATGCAGAAGGACTTGTCTCTTTATTTTCATGTACTTTCTTCGTGCCCGTCTTTTTTGTGCCGTCTTTGTAATCGATTTCAGCTATGAACTAGAAAACTCAAACAAAAATTCTACTTAGTCCGCCTCCCTTCATAACCGGCTCGAGTCTCGCCATTTAGACTTCCTTATGTCGCTTTCTCATCGCCTATGAGCACATGGTTCACAGACAGTTGCTAATAGAACGAGAGCGTCGGTATGCTTCAGTCACCCAAGAGAACATGCTTTACGAGAAGGGTACCAGTCAGTATACTATATACATATATACATATATATCGCGTCTCTCATAGCCTATGTCGCTTTGGGAGGTTGAACCCAATACACCAAACCAACTATATTTATATCTTTAAACTTTTCTGACGAAATGCGCAAGAGATAATCAATTCATATACTAGGCGTTTCGAGCAATCCTGCCACTTATTTTTACTTACAGGCTTTTTGAGGTGTAAACATGGCTTCTGGGGCACAACATTACCAGTGTTGCCAGACCTCAGAAAAAAAAGAGCGCATAATGTTGACTAGTTAGCTTGTTAGCTTGCTTTGAATGTCTTATGCTCCTGAGTTGGAGCAATAAGGGGGCAGATTCTTCGTCAGGCACTTAATTGCCTTTTGGTCTGTCCACTAGGCAACTGTAACTGTGTTGTCTGAAATAAAACACTTTGACACTTTGACGCTACACAGGTATCTGGTCGTAATTAGAAATTTGTTAGGCGGCCGTTAACAATTGCGATATTAGTTTTTGGAATTTCGAAAACGCGATCACCTTTGGCGCTATAGCTCAACAAGTCTTGGATATCTCGCACCAAAAGACACGCGCTTTCAAAAAAAAAAAGCACTTTAAGCAACGTACCCAGCGTTGTCACTCCAACGCTAAGTGCGGCGTTCCGCCTCTCCATAATGGGCTGGAGCAATAAGCAGCGACGCGTACCGCAGCGCACGTGGGACAGAGAAGGTGGCATTGCTGTTTTATGAAGAATGTGCCCTAATTTCCCGTATAGTGTTCGAACTCGGTGTATTGTTCGCAGTACTCAATCTTGACCACACAATATATATATTTTTTGTTTACTGGAGTGTCTATGCGCGCATAAAAAAAAAAAAAAAACCATGTGCAGGCTGCAAGGATCACGAAAGCTGTTAATATAATCAATGTCGATAATTCCATCCCATATTCGGCGATGTAGAAGGAAAGAACATGGTTTGCAAAGCGCAGAATTTTCCTCTCAAAACCTGGGGACCGAACACCGCAAAGCGCGCTACGAAGAATTTACGACTAATATGGTCGAAGAGAACGATATGTAAGGCGAAATTCTGTCGTGAGTGCCTTTACTGCCTCAAGTAAGGTTCGCATATAGGCGCCCCATTTTTCGACATCTGAAATCCCTACTTCACATATTGTCTCGAAACTGAAAAATATGGCTGGTAACGCTAACAAAGCTGCCGCTATTGGCGGACATGTTTTTGCCATGATCGTTTAGTAACGCTATAAAAAGGCGACGAATTCTTTACGACTCCCAATTGTCCCATCGCCCTGAGTGCAAACGAATACTCGTCATTTCCCGCAGAGTGTCTGAACAAAAACAAGCCGTTGAAGCCCTGCACGTGCGATGATATAAACTTCAGTTGGACAAGTAACTGCTCGACATGACAGCGGAAAAAAGAAAAAAAGAGAAGGGTTTCAACAGCGCTTAAGTCCTTGTCAGGCTGTTAGATTGCACTGCTTCCCTGCGGCAGCCTTGCCTCGCTTAACAAGAAAACCCAAGGCTTACCACGAGCATTTGGCCTAACTCACACGGTTACTTAAACGAGGTATCAAATCTAAATACAATTCCTTGCGTGAATATTTTCATTCATTGCAAGTTTTTACCACAATAGATTAAACCGTATATCTTCCCATTTTGCGCTATCCGACATTTTAGCACACACCTGAATGAGCTGCAAAACAGCTGGATGCAGCATGCTTGTACTGAAGAAAGATATGTGTAAATTGATTCGTGCAGCTTAATGGAATACGGTGGATTCGATTCAGCGGATAACCTCTACTACTGGCTATTCTGCACAGAGGGAACCATGAAGCGCAGCATGAATCGCTACTGCAGGGCATCGACCTCAGGGCAACGTTATTAAGCACTGCCAACGACACAAGTGGGAAACTCGGGCGCAGTGATGGCATAGCAGCAAAGCCACTTCCAGCTCAGCTTTCACGTCTGTCCATCTGTTCATTGCACGCGTACACGTCCCGATCTTCTGCCGTACGCGCAGGCAGACAATCAAGCCGACTTCAGACGGAAATGTGGACGCTGTCTGCCACAAGCGAGGTAAGGAAACTTGCCCCGCGTTGCAGTGAATTGTTTTTGACGTGAAGTTGTATACAACTCATAAGCCGTCTGACAGATTTGACTCGCCTTACGTACCGCAGTATAAAATCTCAAAATCATCACTGCATTGTCAAATAGAATCACAGCTGCAGCTGCGTACATTATATGCATAAAGCGGAAGTGGTGACGTGTCACACAGCCTCAGGAACGTAGGCAATATGAGTTATGCAAAAGGCAGTCGAATAATCTTAAGATCAGAGAAGTTGTTTGTCTACGTGATCTTTACTCAGAGAAACAGCATCTCGCGTTCCAGGAGTGGAAATATTACCTGTCCCCTACCCACAGTCTTTATTTTCACTGCTAAGAGATCGAGAACTGGACCTAATTGGCTGTGCATGCTGCTTTCGACACGCTAAATGCGTCCCGTAGAAAGAATTTATCGCATCGAAAACAGCTTTATTCCCCTTTCATTAATGGTGCACGAAAGGCCATCTTCTGTCAATTGTCGGGCGGATGTCGTTGGGTACCCGTCTCATGTCTGCTGAATGGCACAGCATGTAAGCGTTCGCATTCTTCAAGTAACATGCAAGACTATATTACTCCTTGATTTTTAGCATGTGGTCAGGTGAGTTACCGATATTTCCTTTTTGTGTCGACGAGTTTGCTTTGAAGTCTCCTTGCAGCTTCATCGGAGGAATCTTCAAGAGAAGCGCCTTCTCGTGCAACTGCCTTCCAAGCAATATGCTGCTTTCCCTTCCTCGGTATTACCCTGTTCCGGTAAAAGTCAGTGGCCGCAGTGGCGACAGTGTGCCGCGTTCGAGGGGATCGGGAGACCGGCGCTCTTCGTAATCCCGAGGCTGCAGAGCAGAAGAGGCTTTCACTCTTCACTCAGCTTACATAATGAGGCGGGCAGGGGCAAGGGTTGTGCTGCGACAGCAGTGACGCTGTACAGCTGAGCGGCAGCTACGGGGAGCCGATCAGCGGAACAGGTCTCCGTCGCCCCTTCCCTAGCGGCAGCACGTCCCTGGGGCTTTCGCCGGCCGCCCTTTCCTGATCGGCGCGCGACCAGCCTCTAGTCCAAGGGCAATCAGAGGCAGTTCCGATGCGTTTGTCTTTCCCTTTTACTCGTGCTCCCGGTGAACGCCGCCTAAGTCGCCTTTCGCGATCGGTCGCGCTTGGACGGGTGCTCTGCTCACTCTCGGGTGTCGTACGCAGGGCCCCACGTCGGCCCGCAGCCTGAAGACAGCCATGCGGCCGTCCGCGATGCTCGCCGCCCTCTTGCTACTGGTGCTGTGCACGGCAGCCGCCTCTCCGGCCGAGAGCGACACGAGACCCAGCGTGCCAAACCCGACAACGCCGCCCCGAACCGTGAGCTCCAGGGCGCCATCCAGGACCACAACCAAGGACCCCGGGCCCGACCCACGCAACCCGTTCAAGTACTATGCGCGCAAACAGGAGAAACTCGTCAAGACTCTCATGAAGACCATCACTGAGCATGTGACACCCCAGTTTCTTGGAGACATTTCGCAGCTCAACCTCACTGGCGACTGCACCTACGGATTATTCAAGATGATCTTCGGCGTCAAACAGCTCAAGCCGTGGGCAATCAAAAGTGAGTGGCCTGGTATTATTTGTTCGCCTACTGGGCCGGTTATTCAGTGGGACGGTGTGGCAACACATTTCGTACCTACCAAGGGAGCGTGCTGCAAAAGGAAAAACGGTCACACACGTTTCCAGCACCGAGCTTTGAACCGATGACTAACCTGGCATAGGGTAACCAATTTTTGTACGTAATGCTAAGACTAAAAAATCCCACAAATAAAAATGATATTAAAACGCTATTTATCACATAAAAGAAATGTAGAGACCATATAGGACATTCTACTACTGCATCTGCAGAAATAGTAATAAAAAAGAGTGGAGCTAGTGCGTGGATCTGGGAGTCTGCGCCCGTACTAAAAAAAAAAACGTTTTTTTTTTTTTAGTACGAGCCCATGTTCGTTTGAAAACCGGCACACCAGCGGCTACAACTGGTAGACATTTGATTACAGCTAAGTAACTGACAACGCAAATGAACAGGAAGTGTGGAAACGAGAAAAGACAACTGCAACTTGTAGAAAAGGTGCAAATATAACGCAACTTATTCAATTTTTGCGGTGTGTACACTTGTGTTTTCTTTAAGAAGGTTTCCTTATGAGTCAACAATGATATTGGGGCCTCTGTGAGTTCACAGACTTATAGCGCTGTCTATCACAAGCCAGGTACTTTCTTCGCTTCGAACCGTTTCTGTGTTCGACGTATATCTTATTAGCATGAAGCGCTGCAGTAGTGAGAAATGAATGGAAGCAAGACCAAGTAATTCGCCTTTTTCTTTTTGGAACCTATGTTACTACAAACGTGTGGTAGAACTAGTGATAGGAAGTGCGTTTCCGCAGTATTGTTGACATCAACAAATGCGCTCAAACCGCCGCACCTGGCTCAAATCTCGAGGGAAACTTGGACAATTCCGTCGTCCATTGCACAACATTGTCTTTCTTTCGCGTACGCTCGAGTTGGAAATCAGGTACTGAATGAAGCGCGTTAGCAAGAAAGCTGGCTGATCATAGTGTCAGGTCAGTCATCATATTGTCACGAAGACAGGGATTTATGGGAATCGGCAACAGGGGCAGAGACACACAGTCAAGACAGAGGTTCACGGGAAAACGGTAACACAAAGACATAGGCTCAAGAGTCCACAGTCCTAGCTAGCCGAAGCGCGCGAGAATCTCCAACTCCTTCGTCTTTCAAGCGCTACCTCAAACCGTCAGGTGGCATTGTCCCCCCCCCCCCCCCTCAAAAAAAAAAAAAAAAAGAAAACCGCAAGCTCACAGAAAAGACTGATCCGGATGGCAAATACGACTTTCAGCGGGTGAAATACGGCTTCATGTGAAGCACATGCACTAGGTCAGACGAGCATTGACGACTAGAACTCGGTACAGTTCCGTCTGGAATAACCTCGTACGTAACTTCTGAGAGGCGACGCAACACTCTGTAGGGTCCGAAGTAACGATTGAGAAGTTTTTCTGACAGGCCTGGGCGCCGGACAGGTGTCCACACCCAGACTTTGTCACCAGGCTGGAACACGACATAGCGATGTCGGTTGTTATATCGCCATGCATCTGTTGCTTGCTGTTTTGTAATGTGATTACGGGCGAGTTGGCGAGCTTCCTCAGCGTAGTTGGTGAATTCTTCTGCGTCAGCCGCACATGGAAGCATAGCGTCGAGCATGGTCTGTACATCGCGTCCGTATACTAGGCGAAACGGAGTGAATCGAGTTTTTTCTTGGACGGCCGTGTTATATGCAAATGTGACAAAAGGCAATATCTTGTCCCATGTTTCATGCCGCACATCCACGTGCATGGCGAGCATGTCCGCTATTGTTTTGTTTAGTGGCTCAGTAAGGCCATTAGACTGAGGATGGTAAGCAGTAGTCTTTCGGTGATGTGTCTGGCTTAGTTGGAAAACTTCTTCAAGAAGACACGCTGTAAATGCCTTGCCACGATCAGTGATGACGTATGAAGGGGCGCCATGGCGGAGAACAATCTGCGTCATGAAAAATTGTGCCACTTCGGAGGATGTTTCACGTGGCAATATGTACCGCAAAGACGAGATAATCTCTATGAAACACTGCGCTGAAATAGAGTTCTGAGTGATTGTGCCAGGCTTGATATCTGAACGTGCCAGTATAACACCGTCTTTTCGAAGGTGTCAGGCGCGAAAGAGCTCGCTCATCACGGGCACCTTTTTCAGCATATCACAAAACAATGCCATAAGCCGAAGCTGGTATAAGCGTCTGGCATTCAGCTTCACCAAAGCAGTGACGTGCGAGCTCTAAGAGTAGAAACTAGTGCAACGCAAGCTATGGTCGCAGAAAAAAAAAAGGGGGGGGGGGGGGGTGGGGAGGGGGGGATACTTAATCTCTGCCTTTAAGGGCATGACACAATAGTGTAGACTACTACCCGACATATTAAGGCCCCCTTTAACCAAGCCGTATGAACGTGCCTGAGTGGTCTAGGAGTGAAGTGAATGCAACGGTTCTGCCAGGCTGATTCTTATCTCCCATATGAAAGGAGAGACCCAAGTTGGCACCTCCTGCCAAACGTAACGTCAGGCAACCCTACGTCCAGTTCGTGTTCGGCCATGTGAGCTGCCAGCTACCGCCTGCCAGCGCTGTGCTCGTGATTTTTCGCTCACATCGCCAACGTCGGCGGAAAGCCGCTGACAACGACAACCGACGCCAGATTATCGGTGAACGGGGTCTTTGCAGCTATCACATTAAAAACATATCCCGATAAGCAGCACATAGAAA